>NC_060153.1:6494932-6521688 GCF_021292245.1 Micropterus dolomieu | reverse complement strand
GGGGGGAACGATACCCTGGCAATTACTTTTTATTATTATTAGTATATAATGACGAAATTTCAAATTCAAACAAATTGTCGTCAATGTATATTAGTAGCAACTCATACTAGTTGCTATCCTGTGGGAGGATGAAAACACTAGTTCTTTCTGGTTCATGTCTGTCTGTGTGACAAAGCCAGTGTGTGGGAACCGCCACCTACAATAAGCAGGCTGCCTTTTCTTTGGGAAAACATTTAATTAATTGCAATGAATGAAAACAAAGTGTTTCACTGACTGTACTTCAAATTGTCGAAGTTTGCTACAGTAAAACAGTTTAGCTGCTCATTCCCATCTAAAACAGTAACACATGAAAACTTCTCACATGTTGAACATTCTGCAGTGCCGTTCACGTCACAAGTTGAAGGTGCAGTTAATTTTTCCTACAGTTCAGAGACATACTGCTCAATGCCATGAAGCTTACTTTTTCTATGGCTGTAGCAACAGAGAAGGAACGCCAGGAACAAAAACATATTTCAACCTTGCACATTTCAGTGTCCCCAAACCCATTAACCCACAAGCTCTAGAATGAGGGGTTGTCCTCTCTCTTTAAATGTCCTTTCACCTACTATTCACAAAGCCATCCATTCTCATATGGGCAGCTTTGAAAATCTGATAAGACCGATAAAAAAAGAAGGAACAAGGACATTTGAGCAACTATGGCTGATACAGAGTGTGACGGACCACCGTCACTACGTTTGAGTATGCGCTGTGAAGTGGGATGGCTTGCCGTGAAATTGTCTGAGGCGTACCCAGTGTGTGATGCGTACGAGGGACCCCCAGGGTTGGTGGACCCCTGTGTGTGTGAGGGACCCCAGAGATGGGTAAAGCACTAGTGGGTGGGGGCACCCTGAGATGGGAGAAGTACAATTGGCGGGAGTTGTGACAGAAGCCTGTATGCGTGAAGTGCAATGGGGCGTCTACCGAAGGGGAGGGTAGTGTGACGGACCACCGTCACTACAGTTGAGTATGTGCTGTGACTGCCATACCAACAAGCCTGGCTCTTTGCCGTTGCGGTCAAGTTGCATGTTTGGTACCCCGTAGACCCGGTTTCGAATCCGGGTGGGTTGACTGCTCTTTCTTCCCATTCATTTATCAGCATAACTACCTCGATGGCTGTAGTGCGACGATGAAAAAGTACAGTAATTAGTTGTTTAGTCAAGACAAAATGTACGCAACATATCAGCAAAATTAAAATTTTCCTATATTCTTTAAATCTAAATAGATAAATGCTATATTCAGCCAGCGTTGATGTCAATGTTATACTCCGTCAGTGAACTCAGACCACATCGTGCCCTCCCACTTTGCCTTATCGTAGCTCTGCAGAACCATTTGCCACCAAAGGTCTGTGATGAGTCATTATAAGACTTCTAATCCTGTATGATCGCTTAATGCCTTAGTCATTAGTAATGAGTGATATGTTAAAATTAATTCCAAGATGGACAGGCAGCAGTGTACTGTAGGGAGCCTAAAATGGGCACAATATGCCCCTGTTTATTCTTATCACGTATTTTAAAAAAAGTTAATCAGATTAATATAACTTAATTCAATTTTAAAGACTTTTAGGAGATGTGGCTATGGTTAGCAAAGTTATATTTTTAAAAATTTCTATGTAAAAAATCTGTGAAAAATGTTAGTTTCAAGCTTGCGTGTCATTTTGTCTGAAGCTGAGCAGTATAAAAGGTTTAAAATCTAAGTAGCTACAATAGTAGTAGGTCTGTTTCAATGGTCTATATATTAGCTAGTTTCAAACTTCAGATACTGTACGACACTTTTCCCCTCTGAATATTAAATCACAGTATGTGGTCATTATAAATATTACAAATGTTGTTTCTTCTTTTTAAAATCTATGAAAGAATCTAAGAAGTTGAAGTAATTTCCATTAGGGTTGGAATTATACTTTTTTATATACACACACATTATTTATATATATATATATATATATATATATATATATACATACATATACACACACACACATATATATACACATATATATACACACACACACTCGACTCCTCAGATCATTTTGTTATAACCTTTAACACTTACCTTAAATAACCCTAAACATTTTCCCCCCCATCAGCTAATGTCAAATAACCTTCCTTTCCAGTGACTAATGTATGTGGCACAATATGCAGTTATCAACACCTGCTTCAGCCCAACGGCTGCAAGCCTCATGATAACCCAACACCATATATCCTGTCATTAAACACATGTGATGCATGCTCTTTTTAGTACCTTTGAACAGAAAGACATCTGCTCAAAATGTAAACCGAATGAATTTTTGATTCAGCTCAGGAATATCTTTGCAGGGATGTTAATATGTGATTTAAATGCTAATTCATGAGGCTCTTAAGAATTTAAAAGGTTAAATGAAGAGCATGACCCAGAGTATCACCCTGCTGGCATGAGGTCAAAAGACAAGAGTGTCAAGTAAGAAGAGGAGGTGAAGCATTTCTGGTGTCCTGAGTCAACAGCACCTGGAATCCGGGAACACATGTTTAATTAGTGTATGATGATAGGATTATCATCATACACTAATTTGCACACTAATGAGCAGCTCATTAATTGAAAGCAGCTACTGGTAATTCTGAGTAACAAATCGAAGTACGGATAAAAGGCACAAATTAATTGATTTGGTTATTTATATCAGTGGTCTCAAACTTTTTTACATCAAGGACTCCAAAACTGACACAAATTAGACATCGCTGAATTCGCTTATAAAGCAAAAATGAAGAATATGACCTAGTTTCAGTTAATCATTTGTTAGGATTTTCTGCTTTTCTCTGCTGGATATGATTGTAATCTAAATATATCATTAGGTTTTGGTTGAATGAAACATAAAAACACTTTTTTCTAATTAATCCAGGAAATTATCAGTAATGAAAATAATCATTAGTTGCAGCCCTTGCTGTCTCACTACTCAAAACTATAGGACACATAATACATTTGCAAACCTTAAAATTTGGAATACAGTTATTTCACAATGGCAGAATATTTTTTCAAATCTAAGCTGATCTGGCCACTTTCACATTACATACAACTGTTTTATTATTATTAGTCGAGTACCTTTTCACCAATCCCTATTTTCTGTTTCTATTCTGTACAGCACTTTGTAAACCTATGCTTTTTGGAAGCCTCAAAGGTCTTAATTCATTTGCACACACAGAAATCAAGGGACAGATCTAACAAAAATAAAAGCATAAAGTGAGGTTTCCTAAGTTATTTTAGTTTTCTAACCAATCAGAACACAACAACCCTCCCAAAGACAGCTACAGTACATAAATAATAAATACATCTGACTTTTGCGACAATGAAATGTAAAATCTATTTACAGAGTTTTACATTTCTTACCTGAGCTAAAGCTAAATGTCGATCTGCTCTTTCTACACCACTCCTAATTCCAAGCATACGAGACCCACAGCTAAAAAAAATGTATATGTTCAACATCAAAGCCAGCTGTCCCACTACAGTGACTAAGAGTCTGACAAACCTACCTGACAGCTGTGTCAGATAGAGACTAACTGCTACACTGATGCCAATAAAAGCAAGGGTAACATTTCCATCAAAGGCTCAGACCCACATAATATGACATGCAGTTGTCATGTCGCTCTTTATTGAGACCACAGGTATGACATAATACAGGAAACGGAGGCACAAGTTCTTCAACAGCAATAAACTGTTGTCAGAAGGAGCAGCATACTGATCATGAGACCACAGTGCTGATGACAAATCTGTCACGGCTTTAGTCACTACTGTCTGTTGAGATGCGTGTATTATCTCTGGTGCATTAAGGAGAATGTACAACATGATAGTATAAAACATTTTTCTTTTGAGCATTGTTAAATTACACATAATACAAATTTATGCCAATAGTATTACTTTGGAAACAAAAAACTATAATGTGGATAAAGGTCAAAACTAAAACGGGAGAAATACTGGATTAAGGGGGTGCAAATACAGATTTAGCAAGAGAATAACATAATGCACAATTGCACGGGTAGTTAGTCTTTAAAGGTCACGAAGGATTGTCGTAATCATTTTTGGGGGTTTCATATATACAGATATGACAAATGAGTCATCAGCCAATATTAAGGTATGTCAGGCCTTTATTTTATTTGTTTGCTCTTGTCAAAATCTATGTCAGTGTGCTGCCAACACACTGAAAATTATGAATGTCATCCCTAGCTTCTAGATAGCATCTTGCTGCACTCTCCTCCTTTAAATACAGGCGTTGTGAAGACCTCTCTAACAGTCGTAAGCCTTCTGAACCGAGGAGATTAGTTCTGTCGCTGAGGAAAGATCTGACATATCTTACACGTGTCTCCTGAACACCAAGATCTACTCCGTTTCACTCAGCGATTAAATAGTGAGGCATGAACGTGCTTGGAGTTCTAACGTGTCCTCAAACAGGCATCTCTACACTCTACACATGAATGAAGTATTTACAGCGAGACTGTTAAGCTATAATTATTTCATACTGTGCTGTTACTCCTCTGTCAAAATTTGCACAAACTAAATGGCGCTGGAATTCAGCGTGTGATTAAATTGGTGAAACAAGATGCAAAGAAGGACTATGCATTTTTTACTTGTGATTGTGATCATTGTTAATTGGTTTATCCAGGCATTTTGCAGTTATAACTATGCAGTGCGGCTGCTTAATTGACACTGGTGATCATTGGTGTAATTCAGGATTTATCCGGTGCCTCTTCTGTGCATTTGCTTGAGTTTTGGCACTGATGACAGCAGTGTGACGTGCTATATATGATTTTTCCATTCAAAATGTTGTGATATGTTTCAGCTCTTATCTTCACGTCCAGTGACCACACTGAGCTGCCTTGACAGCTTCAAGTCTACTTGGGATGGATTCTACTAGCCTCAGTGTTATATTTGACTCACAGTTGAAAGCATCAGTATCCCTGAAATGCAAATACTCATGTTGATGTTGGAAAAACCCAGAAGGTCATTTAACAACACTTTCCATTGATTTGGAGGCACTTCCAGGATGCTCAAAGACTCCTTCTAACCATCTGGGTGAACCATCTGAAGTTTTAAGTTGCAAATATGCTTCCTTTCCAGGTAACCACCGGCGACCAGCTTTATTTAGATCACAGAACAGAGCTGCAACTTGAGAACTGTTTTTATCACGCAGCAGACGGATGGGGCTAAGGCTGACACTATTCTTCCAAAACATATTCCCTTGTAGTTTGATGTTGGGGGTGGAGCATGATCAGTCCACCATCTCCATAGAAGTTTAGTTTGGTTGAAATCTGGTAACTGTGAAGATCATAGCATATGATTTACATACCATTTTGTAACGACCTGTGGATGGGGGCACTGTCACCGTGGAAGAGACCAACCCCCAACAGGACAAACACATTCCATAAAAAGATATAGGTGACCACTGTTTAGAAGTTGGGGGGCTACATTCGTCATGTTTTCAGTCGCCTTCAGATGGGGAGAGTCTCAACATTAACGCATCACTTTAACAAATTCTGCCTCTTGCACTCACTTAACCAGGATTTTGAAGTTCCTGTAATCCTCAACATTCACTCAGGAGCGATCAAAAAGATTGGAAAAGAATGTGACAGGATCAGGACAAGACGGGAAGAGCAGCAACAAATGTCACATGACCAAGTGGAAATGTGACGGAGCAGAAAGAAAACTACATATGTCTTTCACCCTTTCCTCCCACTCTGAAGCGCTCCTCACTCCAGGTCTTTGTTTAATTCTCAGCTGCAGTGATATCTTCTCTGCTGACCTATTTGTCTGTATGTGCTTTGTCAAATATATAATGTTGTTTTAATATCCTAATCCTTCCACTAGGAAGATTTGGTCAATGCCTGTTAACGGGTCACTGCGGGGCTGTGCAGTGCAGTAACATATTTATGCCAAGAGAGGGAGCTGTTGTTTTAAATATAAACCATGTTCTAACATTGCAGTACATTGTTCTCACAGCAATAATGTGATAATCACCAAACACTGCCTGTGGGCAACTTCTGATGAAACTCCTATGCCTGCTGCAGAAGTCCCCCTAAAGGGTCAGTTCACCTAAATTACATATTTTCTGTCTTAAGTCTAGCGGGGATCTAGCCATGTTGTATTGGGCATGGGTCTCTTAGATATCTGCCTTTACTCTAATGCAAATGAGGTGAAAGCAATTTTGTTTGTAGTGGCCATAGTATTGAAAACAACATTTTTAAACCTCAACAGCAAACTCTCATTCAGAAACCAGAGTCCCTGTTAACTCAAAAACTCACTGTCAAGTGTTTACATAGGGACTATTTCTTCAGAAGGCACAGTAGTTCCAATGAAAACAGCTCAACAAACAACAGCTGTGCTTACCTTCTTGTTGGAAGAGCTTTGGTGTGTACAACTGGAGTCCAGGTTGTTATTGGGGGCAGACACATTGTTCCTGAGAGAGGGAGACCGCAGCCCTTCCTCATCCTCCTCCTCCTCCTCTTCCTCCTCTCTCCCACTCTCCGCAGAATGTTCAAAGTCATCACTGTCTTGGTCCATCTCTTCCTCGTCCTCATCCTCCTCCTCTTCCTCCTCGCCCTCTTCCCTCTCCTCTTCCTCCCTTCCCTGCTCCTCCCCTCCCTCTGTCCTCTCCTCCGCCTCCTCCTCCTCTTGATGACTGCTGCTGTTGTTGTTCTCCTCCTCTCCCTCATCCTCCTCCTCCTCCTCCTCGCCTCGCTGCCGCCTCTGCTCTGGCCCCCACACCCATCGTGCTCCTTTCTCTCCTCCGTTCACTTCATTTGGAGGGCCCTCTTCGTCTTCCTCCCCTTCCTCCTCTCCCCGAGGGCCGTTGCTGGCTCCCGATTCACTCGCCGCCCATGGTTGTTCTCTCTCTCCATCAACCTGCGACGCCTCAAAAGGTTGCACAAAAAAAATTATGATGAAAATTTCCATCTGTTGCGCTTTTATCTGCACAGCTTACTTTCCTAAAAGTTTCTTGGCACAGCGCAGGTCTACAGCAAATTTCCACAATTATTTGACTTGATCTGATCCAATACATCTTATATACTATATTTCAAACACTTCCATGTGCCTATAATAAAATTTGTTGAATGTCTGTTGGCCTTACTCTTCGCTCTTCCTCCTCTACTACCCGGTTCATGTGCTCATCCTCATCACCCTCCTCTGCCGCCTGCTGAGGTGCCCGGGCCGTGGAGGAGGCGTTACCTCGCACTGCCGGACCCCCCGGCCCCCGACTCCGCCTGCTGCTGCTGCCCCCCGACAGCAGATCCTGGTTCATTTCCAAAAGCCAGCTTGCTACCTCCTGAACCTTCGCTAGGCTGTCTGAGGAGGAGAAGGGCTTGACATTCTGCAGTGACACACAAAAAAGGACATAAGAGACAGATGATCAACATATGATAATTGTTTTTTTTCTGTCCACATTAAAAAGCATAAATCAAACTGCTAAAGAGAAAGAATTATTGGACATCATTACATACACAAAAAAATGCATCCTCAATTGCTTTCTTTCCTACAAAAGTGTGAAAATGCTTCTTCATTTTCTATTCTTGTCCCTGAATTAAACATTACTGCTCAGCAGCAGACAAGGAAAAAAGGTGGGAGTGATTGTGTTTGGCTTCAGATCACACAGCGTTGGATGGGCAGCCTTGAGAGCTACTAGTGTTCCAGCATCCAACAAAGCCAATAAACAAAAGTCCAATCTGTCAAATACAAAAGCAAAACATGGCTTAAATGTACCAGAAGCGAGTTCAACAATTGTCTATAAGATTTATGTTGTCTACAAGGTCGGAAAAACGAAAGACATGTTTATCTTCTAAATCCGCTGTGTTGCTGCTATGCATTCACCAGTTTATGATGGCAAACCTACTGATTAAATACACAAGTCACAACGCTTGCTTCTGAAATGTCTCGAACTATATGTAGAACTGAAAGACAGACACCAGAGCTTTATCTACAATGAGACAGATTTTCCCTTTCGACGCTGTGTCACAGACACAGCAGGGCAGACAACTCAAAGCAATAGCGCTAATCTATCACCATCAAAGCATCAACTCTCTTGAGCTGAACTTTCTTTCAGTCCATATGTCCTCACATTTCCATGCACCTGACTGCACAATATGATGCAGCAACACATTCCTATGTAGTCAAACCATAGACCAGGGGTATTCAATTAGAATTCAAAGAGGTCCAGTTAGAGAAAATTTCCCGAAGCAAAGGTCCGGAACATCCTAACGACTTAGTTGCGTTATCATTCAGTGCCATAACATATAGTTGTATTAACATATGTTTTTAGTCAACAACTGACAATATTTCAACAATATTCAGTTTTCATATCAAACTGGAGGGATAATAAATAATAACTACTCTTATAATATATTCTAAATTTAAGTAAAATAAAATGCTTAATTTCAGAAAAAAATAAATAAAAAGTTATGAAGTGTAGTCTTAACCAATTTTATAATAAAAACTCAACACATCTTAACAAATGAACAGTTGTAATGCCTTCTCTTTCATTCCCTCTTATAGAGCTACCACTTTCCTACTTTCTCTTGTTCAGTGAGAAATGTGAGGTATAAGAGGTATTCTGGTTTTGAACAGCCCGTGGGAAGAATGTATATGTAAGAATCTGTACATTCTTGATTAAAAGCCATGTGAAATCTCTTCTCTTTCGCCTCCTCTCTCCCTGTGTGTTTCCAAAACGTCTCCGGTGTATCTCACTCGCAGACTCGCAATGCTTATCGGAATGCACAGATTTGAATGGCTGAGCAGCATCACATGAGACAACTGGAGCACATGCGATTGGTCTGTGAGTTTCCTGGGCCGCTAAACCAGTACAGTAAATGCTAGAAAAGCTGCGCGGGTTAAAAAAAGAAACGCTGTGTCACAATGTAGTAATTCTCAATACTAAATGGGACCGGAGAGGACAGCGGCTGGGTCTGTATCGGGACCGCGGTCCGCCTATTAGTGACCTCTGCCATAGCCAACGGGTGAGGAAAGTGCAGTCTGAACATCAGCCATGCCAGTTGAAAAGATTTGACCCCACTGTTACATTCAACAACTAGGGATTCGCCGATTGTGCTTTTCACTCCAAATAGCAAATCAGATACATAAACTCAGATTACTGTGTGATTACAACTCTTATATACATAACGTCTTAACTGTGAGTGGAGATGTTCAAACACCAAACTTTTACTCTGGCTTATGCAAATAGCATTCACAAAAATTGTAAAATTTGTTTTATCGATACTGGATTTATTGTGATTCGATATCGATTATTATCAAGATATATGTCAAATCATTTCTTTCAACTTTAAAGGCTGATTTTTTCAAGTGAAAATTGAAGAAACCAGATGGTTAATTGTGTGGTTAAACTTTTCTTTATGGTCAGAATGAACTTGATGCCAAACAGTGGATCACTTCACAAATCTGAGGTGGAACATTCAAAACTGTTATGATAAAATCTGTTTTCAACAAATATGATTAGTTAAAGAGATGGTATTATGCTTTTTGGCTTTTCCCCTCTCCTTTATTGAGTTATATACCTTTTTTGTGCAAAGTGAAAAAGCCCAAAGTCCACCCCAAAGGGAGTTCCAATCTCCCACAGAAAACTCTGCTCTGAACTGCCTGAAAACAGCTCGTTTGTAGTTCAGCCGCTTCCCTTTCATCCTTCTGACGTCACAGGGAAGAAAGCTAAATGCGCCTCATATAACGCTCGCCAAGTGACTGGTCCGACACACCCCTTAAAAACACCAATGGAAAAACACTGAGCTGCAGCACACACCTCTCATCTCCCTTCCAAACACTAGCTACCCTCCAGGCAGTCAGTGGACATGAAGTTGTTACTGTGATGTAGAGACAGAGCTCAGTTAAAATTTTATGGATGAAAAATACTTTTGTTACAGATTAATAACTCACCACTCTGAAACTCTTGCTCCAGTCCATGTAGCCTACAGCTGAATCAAAGCTGTTTACAGTCTTTTGTCATACCCGCCGTTCTCTGTTTCTGATTGGCTAGTAGTCTTTAACTAAGAACTGCGCATGTGCAACTCCCAACAAAAGATCATTTAGAGACAAGATGTATCACTCCATAGCTAAAACGAAGCCTTCAACACAGGGTGAAAAGAGGAGCTGCAGCAATGTGCAGTATGAAATATGGTGTTTTTTGAAAATTAAACTATGTAAACCTGTTCTGGTATCTCCTAAACAGGAGTTTGAACCTGAAAATGAGCATAATAACACCTTTGAAAAAAAATTTTCAGGCCTCTTTTTCTCAACAAAATAAATATTTAAAAAAAAAATATAAGTGCTAATTTGTCCGTGATTCAAATGAACTAAAGCAAATATTTACTGACGATATATTGAACATTTAGTATATTGTTATTGAGGAAAATTATATTGCGATAATTATCACGTCATGTTTCCATCGTTTCACAGTGCAGGTGCCAAACATTCACTTGCAGATCTCTGTGATTTTTCTGAACAACTGGCTTTTAGAAGGTAAAAAATTCAAAAGTTCGGAGAAAACTCTTGTATCTTGTAGCATTGTATCATCTTTGCTTTAGTCTTTTAGTAATATGTGTATCTACGAATTCTGAAACCAAGAAACACGCTGAAACACACAATTTATAGTACTCAAAAGTGAATCAACTTACATACACACTTTATTCCACTGACACAACATTTAAGTGGCAAGAAAGGCTTTTGTGAATAAAGGTAAGTGGGATGTGTGACTCATGGATCTATCAGGTCCAAGTGGTAGTGGGCTGAGTAGGTAGCATGCAAAGCAGTTCCATCCTCAAAGCAGCAGTCGGTAACAAGTGAACAGAAGATGCAAAACCTTCTACATCTCTCTGCTGCACTCTGCAAAGCCCCACCCACCAAACCCACATGTTCCTACGGCAGCAGAAGGAGCCAGTTGGCCTGCAAAACCTCATCCCTCATAGGACACACTCACCACGGCAAGAATCTCACTTAGACCCCGGTCACACACAGGTTTTACACTGTACACTGTTGATGGCAAGGAGGGATGGACAGTTCTTTCATTGCTGGTAGTCGTTTCTCGGCCATTGTGTTTGCAAAACCTCTGAAGTCGTGCACTTATGAAGATACTGAACTTGACTGAGTGAGAGCATGCACGAGGAGGGGAGCTGCGCATTGTTTGCATGAGCAGTGATTGGCCCCCGCGTTATAGACACCTCCTGGCTCTGATTGGTTGTTTTGACTCAGGAACAGTGGATTCTTGCAAATGGCATTAGGAGCAATAGGAGGAACCAGAGGATCTTACTGTCAGAACATAGTGACAGTTTTAGCAAATATGACAAAAAGTTATTTTTAAAAGTAATCCCTACTGCTGCTTTATGGCTTTTTAGTATCAATCCCTTCCACCAATACATGTGAAACTGCAAGGGCACCAATTTAGATTTAGACATAGATTAAACAACTTAAATTATTTAGCAATTACATTTATATTTAGCAAGACCAAATAAATAAATCTGCAAGACATAAAAAGCATTTCAACAACAGCGTACTAAAAGGCAGTTAAAACATCACTGTAGTTGAACACACATGGACTTCCTGTCACATAACTCTTGTACATCATAATTAAAGCCCATATGATGGTCAAATTAATCCAGATTAATCCAGAATAAATATAAAAAGGGGCCAAAACTGGTGTTCTATTGTTACAGTTGAATTCTTAATGGTTAAAACAACTATTTTTCTGGGCAGAAGCTTTTATTCAGATGATTTATACACTAGTTGCATTTGGTAGTTCACTATCAGGCAAAAAAGGTCAGAGGTTCACTACTGGTCACACATATTAGTGAGGAGTTTATTTTTGTCTGTTGAATTGAACATAATCTTAGCTAATGTATCTTTTAAAATGTGCCAATGGAATGTTTAAATGCCCACATAAGGTCTCTAGCTAATCTTAACTGTGACAAATTAAGAATCAACTATGACCAGACCAGAGTCTCAAATCTCCTTGATGCACTACATACGAGATGAGATATTTTGGGGAGGCTCACATACTTTATCCTCCTCAGGGAAAATCAATTGCTTTGACCTTGAAGAAAAAGTCACTGGTCCCTTTGTAAGGCTTCTCCCCGTCTTTGCTGTACGGTCCTGGTACTGTGGTGGGAAGCATTAGACCTATCTCAGATTGCACAGCCTCCCTCGGGACTGCCAGTTCATTGCTGTAAGCTCAGAAGAGGAAGGCTATGAATAGCTAAAGTTGTCCCTGCCTTTTACCGGAACGACCGAGGTTCCGTAATTAGTTTCCTAAACACAGCATGAAATGTGTATGTTGTTATTGTTGTTCAAACAATTGTGAGCAGTGCAAACAGGATGAGAGAGATTGACGCACAATAAAAATGTGTTGCTGATGAATCAAGACAAACGTAACAGAGTTCTGATTGATTTACTGGCCATGAGCTGTCCTAAAAATGTAATCATTCGCCCTTCAATCGTACCTCGACTCTAATGCCCTTTTAAATGGAAAACAGAAATATGTTTCAGAATAGCAGCTTGTGAAATTATGACAATTGTTCTTCTGTAAAGCTTATAAAGTGTTTGAATTGGTGTTTTGGGGGCAGCAAGCACAAAGATGAAACTCCAGCCACACTTGCAGTGAACAAAGACTTGGCACATTGCGTATTGCATGCACAAGTCTCATTCATCGGTTTCTATTCTTAGTCCTGCACGAGCTACAAAGTGGACAAAAATAGCCTTGGGAAGCTGAGGAGGGCAGGTGTGAATTTGTGTCTCCTGAAGCAAATGGGTGACACATATGCCCAGGAGATAGAGAGCCTCTGAGAGCACAAACAGAAAATTAGACACATTTTCCACCTTCTGGGATTATGATCACAAAGACAAGCGCTTGGTTTGGAGTCAAAAATACTACTTAAATAGTTTGTTTTATTTATTTAACTTCTTGTTCTACTGATCATGTTAGCTTGGTTGCCAGATGGTTGAATATCTAAAAAGTAAGATATCTTTAATAATACCCATTTTACCATCAATCATTTAATTCACTATACTTATGATGAGATAATGTGTGTGATGGATTGCAAAAACTGAGATCCTGGGGGGGCTAATGTGTGACACTGATTTCCAACTTTGAAGAAAATGAAACCTGACTTAAAAGGGGCTTCTGGCTATTGTGTCAATGCACTGGAACAATCACTAAGTTAGCAGGTCCCTCAGCTCCTTGGACTGTTTTCCAATCCACAAATTCTGCTCTAGTCAATCTTTGTTTTTCAGACAGAACATGCAGCTATGTTTTAGGAAAATCACACTACATGCTACCTGCCCAACACCAAACAAGAGACAGACAAGATTAGCGACTACCTGGTGAACATGGTAGAGCGTTTAGCAACTACAAAGCAAAATATATCTCCCAGGAGTTGGGGGATTACAAAACAAAGCTAAAAATTAAGTGACTGAATTTTGAACTTACATTTGTAAGCCCCTGGTGTAGCTGCTCATGGGAATGGCTTGGGATTTCTTCAGTGGGTGGTGCCAAGTTGGCACTTCACAGATAAAGTCACAGATGTGGCACACACAGACTTCACTTTAGCCTTATATAGAGACTCAACATGACGAAACTTCATCGAGAGTGTACTTCGTTGGTGGATTTGGACAAAGGTCTCTACATGCTATGATGGGCAGGGAACAGGTGCATTAACTTTCTATGAACAGCATCAAAGCAGCAACTAACCTGCCCCACCCCACCACACAGCTGACATCTTAGTAAAATTTTACAATTTCCTTAAATTGTTTCAAAAGTGTAAGTCTAGGCAACAGAACAAACTTTATGTAACATCCGTCACCACCACTATTTCCAGTAAAGGGTTTTTGTCATTAAAGTATGGTTTAATGGGGTGTGAAAAATTCCCCTTCTTATTTCTCAGGGTTTTTCCTGCATAGAGAAATTTTTGGTGCCCCCCAAAGAGGTTTTAGGGAGCGCCAAAGGAAAATCCTCAGCGCCAAAATGATCAGAATTGAAAAAAAAAAAAAAAAAACTTTCTAATCCTCTGTGTTTTAATAGCCATTTATCAAACAACTGTTGAACAAGCAGAACATAAACTTAAATACGACGTCTTTTTTTCCAGCAGTCAACTCTCCTCATCCACAGCCGCTGTGTTTTACACATGCAGCTGGCGCTGGATTTATAAACCAGCTGCTGCGTTGGTTTAACTCAGACTTTATGGTTTAACTACACCTGAATGCTCAGTTACGAAGCTCGCGCTAATGACTTCCCGTTATTTCTCACAATATTAAAGCCATTTATGCTTGAATGTGCTGGTATTCACCGGTACTGTCACTTTTACATTTTACTCTTTGGCTTACCGGTGTAGGTACCAGATGTGCTCGGGCGGACGTTACCAGCAGGCGAGTTCAGAGCAGACAAAAAGTAGCAAAACATTTTTTGTTGTTTTATTTCAATGGAAACGGTGGTTCCCTGAACACCTTGCTGTGTACGCAAGCGCACTGAATTTTCCTGCCTTTTTAACACTGTTGTGTTTACAAACTTGTCGCAGCTGATAGGGTAACACGAGACACGCCCACCAAACGGGAGATAACATACCTGGAAGCCCTTTGCGCAACGTTGCAAGGAAACATGTCGTTCAATCCGAAAATTTTGCTAACCGGTGCAAAACGTTTTGAGATTGAACTCGCTCCAGACCACCCGAGCACATCTGGTACCTACATCGGCACCGGTTCACTCCTGTGCCCTCTCTAAATCAGGTTCTCTGGGGACTACATGACGCTCACCTGTTCCCGTTCTCGCCTGCATGCTAATCTCCGCAGTGGGATCGGAGCCTTTCATGCAGCCATGTGGGTTAGTTGCTCGTCAAAGACACTTTTCGTTAACCAACCAATCACAGCCTGGAGGAGGTGGAACATTAAAAAAAGGTTGAGGCACTACAGCAAACTTTATAAATGTTTAACTCGTCGTTCTGAATGCACAGTTTTTATTTTTGACAAGTTCATTTGCATAAACAAATGACTGACCACCATGTAGAGCATTTTTCTTGCACAATAATTTAGTGAATTTTGTAAATCAGTGAAGTTGGTGGTCGAATATCTCAAAAGTCAGGTACCTATTAAAAATAACCATTTTATATCATTCAAGTTCATGAATACTATACTTATGATGAGATTATGTGTTTGATGATGGATTGCAAAAACTGAGATCCTAGGGGGTTAACGTGCGACAATGACTTCCAGCTTTGAAAAAGATGAAACCTGACTTAAAAGAGGCTCAAGCCTATCATTTCAAGGCTACTGGATACAGCTCGCAAATAAATCCTTTTGAGAATAAGGAAAGAAAATAAGAGGACTGAGCTGAACACCCCCCAAATGGAAGCAATAAATCACAGCAATGTGACCTTAATAGAACAGCGGGACAGAGTGGAGAAAATATTGTCTGTTCACAAAGCACATACTAACAGATATATAGATTGAGCAGTGGATGTATTAAAGTGGCTCTACTTACATTTTCAAATATTAACAGTGGGACTGAAGTGAAGACCGAACAAATCAATTAAGTGTTTTAAAGCTGACGGACACATTGTGCTGTCTCATTACTGCCTCCTGAATAACTGCAACATGTGACACAAAAACTCATTTATGAGGATTTTGACTTTTGCAATTAAAAATATAATATATTAAAAAAAAAAAAATATATATATATATATATATATATAATATAAATATATAATATTCCAAATTGTTTTCCAGGATTCCTACAGAAAGTTTAGAAATCCTGAATACACTGCATTTGTTGAGACCTTAGTGTCTCCAATTCAGTGCTGAAGCTATTAATCGATGGCTCTATTTAGAGCTGGTGCCATGTCTTCAGAGGAAGAAAGTGAAACCTCAATCCCTGTGCCGCCTGACAGAGGGACAACATTTTTCCACATCCAAGTCCTTCATTCTGTGACAAAACATCCTCAGGAGGAAAACAATGAATTCTGTTCAACAGAAAAGTGACATTAAGGTTTTGTCTATAAGCACTACGCCTCCTCTAACACTGTCACTCATGATCTCTTTTTCATTTAAATTGTTGCCATGCAACAGCCCAATAATACCACAACAGTTTCCTTTGTGAATTTCTATCATTACTCATGAGAGCATAAATCTTCTTAGAAACTAAAGACAATCAATCTCTTCTACTGTGAGAATGGCCTACTGCCAGGAGGACTTTGGAAGGGACTTAAAATCTGGCCAACTATTAAAAGATGTATGTCATGTGCATAACAAACAATGTAACAGAGGGAACTCTAGAAGCTACAGCCATGAGACAGAAGTCACAGTCCGATTCAAAACACACTGGCATGTGCACACAAGCACTCAGACGCACACACAATCTTGTTTGGCTTTTATTTGTTCCATTAGGAAAAGCCTTTTCTCCAATTGATGAGGGGCAGCACTCACTGTTAACCACAGGCAGTCTGAAGGCATCCATTTAAATGACTCTGTCAGCTGAAAGCAAGTCCACTGTTGTCAAGGCAGCAATGCAGCCAGTAAATCACCTGGTTCCATTAAAGAATCAATTACGGCGCCGCTCTCCCTGGTAGCACAGTTCTTATACCTGAGAAATCGGTTCGGACAACCAAAGCAGATAAACATGGACAGTGTACTTTGCACGCTGTGCTTTCCGCAGTATGCTGTCAGGGCCCATGTGTTTCCTGATAACATATAAAAAGCATACAGCTTTCTCATCAGGAGGCGCGGAGACACAGATGTGGCTGTGTCAGTGGGCGCTGGTGCATTGTTACCTTTGGTTGAGGTGGGCAGCCAGTGGCCAGTCGCTGCAGCTGTTCTGAAGTATGGCTGGAGAAGAGATCTGAGCAGCAAGCTGTGCGGCCCAGTCTCTTCATCAGAGAGGAGATGATGCTGCAGCCACAGCCACACATCGACTTGCTCATTAGTAGCCTGACTGTTCTGGGTTTTAAAGACGTGTATGGGGGGGGGGGGACAAGCAGCAGCCACTTCCTGGTCCTTGCTGAATTCCCTCAGTTGTCCTCACAGCTGATTCCTTTTCTGTAATGTATTCCACATGGGGTTGATCCACAGGTACTCTGTCGCTGACATCAGGTTGGTTTTCTCTACAGTCAACATAATACAGATGCCGACGTTCACCTTAATCCACCATGGGGGCACTTGAGTTGGGAAGTACAGTTTGTCGGTCCATTTCCCTCGTGATTGCTTCCCACTTACTCCACTCCCGACGCTGTACTTCTATCTCTGAACAGCACACGCCTCCTGCAGTATCTTCCCCGTTTGCCAAATGCACTCCCATCCACAAAACACCTTCTGATATTGCATGTAACACTCAGGCTGCAATGTCGGCCACTACTCCTCTGTCTCCCACAATCTCCATCCGTTTAGTTCCACTCCCTCCACTGCCTTCGGCTGCTGTGCAATGAGGATGCTATCCCCGTCAACGCTGCTGCCACCACTGTACCCCCCCCCCCCAACACACACAGAATCAATCTCTCTCACACACACACACAGCAGCTTCAGCGGTAAACCACTCAGACCGAGCTCCTCCAACTTGCCGATAAAAGTGCTTCCCTCATATGACATTGGAGCTCCATTAATTGAGGAAGCAGTGGACAGAATATTATGAAAAATAAAACCCTCTGTACGCACCAGAAGGACTGATAAGCAGGTTACAGTCTGGATGCGGTGGGGGAGGGATTCAGCGTAACCATTTAGGAGACAATAACAGAGCAGACAGGAATATTATGGTAATAATCTGTCACTGCGGTCAAGACGCAGCTGATCTTCTCTTACTGAGTTCTTACTGAACTGAAAAGGAAAGTGGTTAATAAACACACACTTATTAAGCTCTATCACAGTAATTTAGAGTTATTAAAATTTCAGTAGAGCAACTAGATACAGTACATTATCACAACATTATGACACAGTCTGCATGTCTGTGATAAGTGCCAGTTCAAAGAACTGTAATAAAAGTGTATTAGTTTTAACTCCCTTGTGTGTCAACATCTGTCCCAGCTTCAGTGAGACTGCATATTCACTGCTCACATCATCGCAGATGTAGTGAGCACATGTAGATTGTAGTGACGCACAGGGACGACATGAACATTATTCGTTGCAGAAGCTAATTTACCCTTCGCTAAGCTACACCCCCCTTAGTTACTGTTGCTAAGTCCGACAAACTGTCGGACCTGTTGGACTTTTATCACGGCATTGCCACTGTCTATTACTGTACTCTCTGGATAAATATTGTCTAATTTTTGGTAAAAACGACCTCAGAAAGAAGCAGACAGTTTTGCAGTTGCATTGTGCATTTGAAGGTTTAATTCAGACTGACATGAAAAACAAAGACAGAAGCTAAAGCCTACTGATCACAGAGTAACCTAAAAGTGAGCCACCTTACCTGGCCATTGAGAAAGAGGGCAATGATATTAAGGATCAACGGTGTTCCTGTACAGCTGGGTAGGTCTCTCTTCACTATTACAATCATTAAAAAGCAGAACAGCATGGTTATATAACATTACATTCAGTAGTAAGTTAGCTAGCTTTAGCTAACTAATATTACTTTACTTACTTTACTTTACTTTATTACTTTAATTTTATTCTTTACACTTGTTAAAGCACTTTGTAACTTGTTTTTGAAAAGTGCTCTACAAATAAGGATTATTATTATTATTATTATTATTATTACATTTGGAACAATCCACAGCCTACTTTTTTCTGGATTTGTGTTGGAAATAAATCATACTTCTTTCTACCTCTCTGGGCAGCATTATTACAAGTGCCCCAGAACAGCTTTGACCATATCTTGGGAAAATACTGCAAAAGAAAGCTAGAAAACTCTTTTTGCATACGAGTCAATGGAGCGCAGCCATGAAAATGTCAGACCTCAATTGGAGAGAGTCCTATACTGCACTGTGATTGGCCAGCTGCGTATTCAGGGGCGTAACGAAGGGTCAACTGTTACTAGAGCTGATGAAGCTGTGAGTCCTCGAGGGAGGGAGGGGGTGTAATAATGGAAAGGCAAAGATAGGTTGAAAAAAAAGTGAGATGGGTCCCCTGTTACAGGAACGGCAGCAGCTTGCTTTTAATAGCACACACACACACACACACACACACACACACACATTATAAAACATCAAAATCATTGCCTTCACTTCTGATACAAAGACAATAAAAAATGGTAAAGGCTATGCAGATGTTGCAAAAGACTAGCTGACACTAACCAACTAGAATAACCCCCCACACATTGGTGGAGAAAAAAAAAAATACTTTAAAAAAATCATCAACTAATAAAGAAGAATCAACAGGGATCAAAATAAGATACTATATTATTGCATCCAGTGCTAATTATATACTGCAATTTCTTAAAATACAGAGATACTGACATTTACTGCTGAAACGGCACATTGATTAAATGATTAGTTGGTCAACAGAAAAATAATTGGCAGCTAATGTGATAATTATTAGTTTTTAATCAATATTTTTGTTTGTAATTTAATATGTAAAAATAAAAATGGCAACAATACGAGTACCAGCTTCTCGAATGTGAGGATTTGATGAAATTTTGACTTATATTTGTTTACATTTTGGCAAACTAGCAACATTAAAAGTAGCCCAAAATGAGCAGTATCTGTTTGTAATGTTCACATGGGTGTATGGACAATTATTGATGGATTACTTCTATTTAAAAGTGTAAGCACAAGATCAATTTCTGGGAGCATCTTTTATCTGTGATATCCAATCAATTTTTGGATGTTTATCCATGACCCAGATCAGAGAAAATATCCCCTAAATCACACTGTATCTAAAAATGTGTATTATGCCTGTGTATCACAATTTTGAGGAGTTTTCACTCTAGTCAAGTCAATTTTACTTATAAAGCCCAATATCACAAATCTGAGAAGGAATACATAGTTTGAAGTGAATTTCACCTCACAGTTTTAAAACCTCTGCGTTGTATGATAGTAAAGTTTGGACTGCAATCACAAACTATGTAACTTATAATGGACATACTTAACTATTTTAACTTAACTTACATTTCATAGACAAAGCGATTAATCTAATAAACAAGAAAACAATAGGCAGATGAATCAATAATAAAAATAAATTGCAGCCCTATTGCATGGAGCGGCTGCGGCCCAGGAGTTGGAGGGGGTTGTCCGCTGATCACAGGGTTGGCGGTTTGACCTGCACCATCTCCTGCCCATATGTCAAAGTGTCCCTGAGTACAACACAGAACCAATTATAAAGCAATCTAATTATATTGAAAGTAATATTTGTTTTAAAGTAGAGACTTAGATTTTCAAAGATTTAAGTGTTAGGTTTTGTATTTCTAAATAATCAGAACTGACCTTCCACACAGGTAGCAGGAACTTGGTAGGTAAAGCAACAGGTCGCCTCATTTTTTCTTCCTCATCATCAACCTCTTTATATTTTGGCGTGAGATGGAGTGAACCACATGGGCTGACTCTGCCATGAGTAGGTTTACAAACAGCTTCATTAATCAAGTTTCAGGGGGTCCTTTAAAATTTTAAATAAAGACTGTGGGAGTTTGATTAAACTTTGATTTAAACCAGGCAGGTGCTGTTGTGGCTGTGCTGAGATGATCGCCTCACTGGTATGCATCCGATGTGTGTGCAGCAGCAGTATCATCCTCCTCCACCCCAAGCGTTTTTACCCTTGTCCCTATCAATTTATACATGTAAATTTAACAACTTGTTTTTGTAGTCAGAGTTTATTTGCCCCAAAAAGACAATGAATAGACTGTACAAACATTAGCTGTAACTATCTTGCAACCTATTCAGTGACCTAGTGTGGCTGAAAACTCAGTCTGATATCCAGCTCTTTGTTATTTTCCCCATCAGTGCTAGCCTTTTACTTCTGGTCTCTGTACAATTAAGAAGTGGAATCATAAAGCATCGGGATAAATTGAAACATTTTCATCTTGTGCAGACACACCTTGTCGTTTGCCCTGCTCACAGCAAATCTATTAACGCCCACTAATGTTTTTACATCGAGTTTATATGCAAATCCGCAGGTTCTAAAATTGGCTTGATGTTTGAATACACCTTTAAGGGGTTTGCACCTGGGCCATCCACCCTGTTCAGTATTCAACATACTGTCTGGGTTAAATGACGCAAAGAGATCCACTCTAAAATCGACTGCCATTAGTCTCTTTTCAGGAGGATATTGCAAAACTGACAACAACTGTTATTGCTCCATTCGTTTATTTGGGTGAAGTGCATCAGCTTTGGCGTGCAGCTGTGACCGACTGCCAATTGCGGACAACATAAAAGGCGGTGAAAAGGGTAATAATGAACCACTTAAAGCTGTTCTCCGTGCTCACTCTCTGGCACATCTTTGTGCTGTTGATAGAAGTGCTACTAAAGGTGACACCTCACTGTGATTCATTGCAACCGCCATCTCCCAGGAACAAACAGCACATCAGGAGGGAAATGGAACACAGCAAACACAGAGACCTCTTCCATCTACCACCATCACAAACGATTTATAAAAGGAAAGTAACTTTGTCAAAATAGAACAAGGGCATAGAAAAGGGGCATTAAAAAAGTCCAGCCTTCACATAATTCATGCAACAGCTAACATTAAGCCAGCGCAGTGACAAAGTGTGTTATCTGAAATCACAATGCTCCATAAGCAAAAAGAAAGCATCATGTTTACGGTTTTGTTCCGTTCTTGGCCAAAAAGACAGAACAGGGTGAAAGGGTGCCCTATTTATTATTTATGAATATTGCTTTTCACTGTGTCAGCTCACTACCTCAGTATTGATCCATAAAGCGGAGACTCACTGCACCATAGCAGAGGGTTTCACAGGAAGAGGTAACGACACAAGGCTTACACGCAGCAGCTATAGGAGGTGTCAAACCCCAGTGAGCTGGCTAGACTGGCATATAATATGGCATTAATTTCACTTTATTATTTGTCCTTTGAAGAAAAAAACAAAACAAAAACCTTTTTCTAAATTCTGCAGTGCGTCCATACAACTAATATTCAGCACTGCATTAACTGAACAAAAGCTTTATTGATCAATACAGTGTGCTCTATAACAATCTGCGTTGTTTCTTGTGCTCAATGAGATAAATCAGGCATTGGACAAAACTGTTGATGAGTTTACAAGAAGTGCAATACGCAAAGTCAATATAATGCTATTACCACCGCAACCTCCATGTCATGAATACATAGACTGTCTAATTAAAAGGCCATAAAATACATTTTGACATGCATCTCAACGGCTGATGTAAAACAAAAGAGCAACGTGAAGGCCACTGCAGCTTTTAGAACTTAAAATTTCACTTCAACCAAAAACCAAGTCATAACTTCACTCATCTCACCGCAAACAATCACAGTGCGGCTCAAAAAAAAGCTGTGTCACGGTTGTCTGTGTGAAATGTGTCATTATTACGCCTCATCCCTTCATTTTCAAGATGATGCAACGCATTTTTACAACATTCACATAATGACCATTATTAGGATCAACACAGGTATAGCATTTAAGACTTTTAGCCGTCTTTGAGGTTTTTCATATTGAAAACAAAATGCCAACAAAGAATATTTAGTTTAGTGACTGATTATTCCTGAAACAAAAAGGTGGAAGGTCTATGTTAACACTGCAGACAGTCCATGGATTGATAGAATTAAGGGCCAATCTGGTACAAAGTGAGAAAAGGAAGGCAATATGATGCCTCAAGCAGCCTTTACTAAAACTTAACATGGTTTACAGTGGAGCTAAGCAGGCCTGAGAGTACTAAGTTTTCAATCAGAAGCTGAGGCTACAAACACAAAGATGTGTGTTGAAAGCAATGTGATGCTTTCTTTAATACCCTCTAATCTATTCTTTAAACTATTTACTGTTGTTGGTTTTCATAGACAGCTTTCAAATACTATTTTCAGTAAAAGCTAGGGATTTGTTTAAATAAAATTTAAGCATAACTTTTGTCCCTGAATTTCCCCACATGTAAACACCTTGTGCCAGGAAATGTTTTAACTTATCCAAGTTAAAGGTGCTTTTCAAAATTCTCAGCATGCAGCTAAAGATTTTGTAGTTCAAATAAAACTACTGTAGCACTACTACAAATACATCATTAATTTGGTTTCCAAATACCAAAACATCTTTATCCTTAATTATTCTTTTATGATACGTTGTTATGACCTGGCTCAAAAGGCCACAACAAAAGGGAGACACACCATGGTAAAAGTTTAACAAAATATGTTTATTTAAACCAAAGTTAACCAAATTAAGAGGTATTTCAAACTAATATAATCAAAGTATGAGGTATGTAGTCTGTGGTTTCAGTGGTGTCTGGGCAGGATGACTGTTGCATGAACGTATATGTGTGAAGATGTTGTAGTATGCAAAAACAAGATAAATATCACAAAGTAAGAGTCGAAAACCAAACTAAAGGAGAAATCGAGGAGCCAGCCGCAGGGAGTTCTGACCTGGTCTTGACAGCAGCCTCCTGCAGAATTAGAAGACAGAGTTACAAATACTCTACAGGGCAATTAGCCCAGGTGCCTAGAGTTACTGCGATCAGCTCTTCCTCTACAAGAGGAGAGAGAGAGAGGCCACACCCACTCATGACCCCACAGGGTGTCACAGGGGGGAATGCCTGTACAGGCCGTACCAAAAACCTGCTATTATTCTTTATTACTGAAAGATAAAATTTATTTTCCAAGGCTTTTCAACCATGCAAAATTAATTCAACAACTAAATTGGGATGACTGCTGATTCGGTACCTGGTCTCTTTATTATCAGTTTAGATGCTTCATACCTAGTTATGTGGTACAAATTGGGATAATTTCTACTTTAAACACGCACAAAAACTTGGCAGCATATAAGTAGACGTTTTTAAATGGCTGTGGTAAAAGAAGAAAAGAAAGACCTTTATGAAATATCCTGTTCATATTGCCCACCCTTACCACATCTTATGATGTACTCACTTAAAAAGCCAATCACTTCACTCTTTTTCTGCAGAATAGAAAAGGTTTACCCACCTCTATATCCTTGATTTAACATTTTAAAAGGTCATGACCTCGTTCAATGTATAAAGCTAATTGTGCTGCAACGGCTGTCTGTCAAGTAAATCTATATCATGCTCTTCATTCATGGTGAAGCCACTAATGAGACATTAAAGGTAGACTGTTATAACCAATGTCTAATGGACAAAGCTAGCGTTAGCAGAACTTCACCAAGATAAATTACTTATCTAATCTGCAGTGTGTAAACCTCCAAGCAACAAACAACACAGTCTAAAAGAGCAATAGGATTTGTATTTCAGTGGTTAATCAAGTGGCAAATGTGTGATAATTAAAATGGTGCCATTAATCTCTTCAAACCAATTAGTGGTTGATACATTTAAGTGGGCTTGCAAATTATGTCCTTAATTATCCTGAAGCCCCAAAAACACTGAAAGGAAAAACACTGATAAAATAGGACAGTATATCAAAAAGTGCATCTTCAGTGTTTGTCTTAAAGTTTTCATCCTGCCATATAAAGGTAATCTATCCAGTTTCTGTTAAAAACAATTTAAACAAAACAATCCTCATGACTGAGCCTGCAGACAGGAAATTTTCTCTGAGTGGGCTGCACTCTAGTGGGCAAAGACTGAAAACTCAAGCAGAACTGCAACTAATATCAGTCACCTAAGAAAAGGCAAATTGTGGATTATTTCTCATTACTGAAACTACTGAATGCATCAGCACGTACTTACTGGCAAAGTTATTTTATCAGTAAAGTTGATTCTCATAGGTTAAATCTGGGATGTGATGAGGCAGTATTGATCAGTCTTAATACAATTAAATTAAATAAATACAAAAAAAAGATTTTTCTATCATCAGAACTCATCTCTAGGCACCAGGCCACAGAAAAAAAAAAGAGGTCCGGTAAAGTCACAACTTCCTGCTTCCCCAACACAGGGACAAACGTGGATTTCCTGTTTTCAACAAGATCTCCAAAGCATGAGGGACTGAGAAAGTGTCAACCACACCCCTCAAAGGGATGACACAGATCCTCACATCAACATCCATATTTTCCTGTTCCACTTAGTTTTACAAATACAAGCACAGAGCGGGCTCAAAGCATAGTACTGGAAAACACAAAACAGCTGATTTATTTGCAGACCCCCTGCCCAATATCCCAAATACAGCAGTGAGCTATAATCTCAAACCACAAAAACCCATCACAGAAAAGGTCAGTTACTTCAACTCATCTTTTGTATCCATCATTACGTTAAGAAGTTGACTAGAGCTGTAACTATGTATATCAATTAGTTGTCAACTATTAAATTCATCACCCATAATTTTGATATTCGATTAATCAGTGTTAAGAAATTAAAAGTCAAAATTCTCTGATTCCAGCTTCTCAAATGTGAATTTCTCCTCTGTGACATTTTATAAACAAAACAACTAATCCATTCACCAAGAAAATAATGCACAGATTAATCAACAATAAAGGTAACAGTTAGTTGTTGCCCTAAAGTTGACCTTAAAAAGAAAGTCTTTAAAAAAAGCTGGCTACTAAAAAAAGTCATTCTTTATTTTAAAATACTGACCCTTTTGGCTCACACTGAAAATAATTCTTCTTTAGTATTTACAATTTGACAATTTGCTTAAATTAGATATATGGCACCACATTCCCATTTAGTTTTCACCTGCTACAGACTCTTTATTTCAGTGATGTTTCATCTGGGCTTGTGATCATTTGCATAGATAAACATGAAGCTAATCTTTAGCTGAACATGTCCACATTTAAAACGATAGTGTAGCTAAAGATGTTTCAACTTTCTGGACTTCTGAAATGTGCATCGGCAGCGATTCTTACTGTCCCCAGCTATCCTCCATTATCATTGTGCGTACGCTCTTCTCTGGAGCAGGCAAAAGGCTGTTCTGAATTATTTACAGAGAATGAGTGGGTGTGAGGTGTGGGACTGATTAGGGAGTGACACGGAGGATGGTTAAATCTCAGTCCCTTTCAACAGTCTGCTTAGGAAGCAGTTTCCAAATCAAATGTTAAAAAAAGGACCTTACAGGAAATGACAGCAGTGCACTTCTTCCTACCGGGATTCTGCAGTACAGTCACCTTTTCACCGGAATTTACTTTTCTTTTGTTCCTTAATGTTCAACCTATAAAGCAAAATCTCTTCCTACGAATGTAACAAGCAGAAGCATGCACAGTTCAGTGAGCGAACAAATATTCTGTCTCCCATTTGCAACACGATAGTATTGCATCATTCATCATTCACAGCATTTCAAGTTTCAAGCACAGGGAGATAGCACTGGGATAGAAGTAGGGAAGTGGCAATTTGATTAAAATTCAATCCCAAACCATCATCCTGAATTATTCAAACTCCATATCTAATGTCCTTTATCCGGTCCCTGAGATAAGTGTAACAGTTTTAGGGGGAAGACAATGTTAACATTTTGACATTTGAGTGCCAGTCCACACTTTAAAAATGCAGCAGCGAGCCAAGGAAGGCACTGCCATGTGCTATCACTTTACCTTTAATTCACCAGTGCGTGCTTAGGATGAATAATTCAAGCCTTGCACTTCACTCATGGCTTTAAGGATGAACACCCCCACCCCCTACAGCAATGAGCACTGGATGCACCATAAACACAGTATGGCTTTGGCCCCACATTGCTGACAACCACACATGCATCGACCTCAAGGTGATCAACATTTGCAACCTAACCATGCGAAAATGTTGGTT
>NC_060153.1:6455700-6494832 GCF_021292245.1 Micropterus dolomieu | reverse complement strand
CAGACCCCCTGCCCAATATCCCAAATACAGCAGTGAGCTATAATCTCAAACCACAAAAACCCATCACAGAAAAGGTCAGTTACTTCAACTCATCTTTTGTATCCATCATTACGTTAAGAAGTTGACTAGAGCTGTAACTATGTATATCAATTAGTTGTCAACTATTAAATTCATCACCCATAATTTTGATATTCGATTAATCAGTGTTAAGAAATTAAAAGTCAAAATTCTCTGATTCCAGCTTCTCAAATGTGAATTTCTCCTCTGTGACATTTTATAAACAAAACAACTAATCCATTCACCAAGAAAATAATGCACAGATTAATCAACAATAAAGGTAACAGTTAGTTGTTGCCCTAAAGTTGACCTTAAAAAGAAAGTCTTTAAAAAAAGCTGGCTACTAAAAAAAGTCATTCTTTATTTTAAAATACTGACCCTTTTGGCTCACACTGAAAATAATTCTTCTTTAGTATTTACAATTTGACAATTTGCTTAAATTAGATATATGGCACCACATTCCCATTTAGTTTTCACCTGCTACAGACTCTTTATTTCAGTGATGTTTCATCTGGGCTTGTGATCATTTGCATAGATAAACATGAAGCTAATCTTTAGCTGAACATGTCCACATTTAAAACGATAGTGTAGCTAAAGATGTTTCAACTTTCTGGACTTCTGAAATGTGCATCGGCAGCGATTCTTACTGTCCCCAGCTATCCTCCATTATCATTGTGCGTACGCTCTTCTCTGGAGCAGGCAAAAGGCTGTTCTGAATTATTTACAGAGAATGAGTGGGTGTGAGGTGTGGGACTGATTAGGGAGTGACACGGAGGATGGTTAAATCTCAGTCCCTTTCAACAGTCTGCTTAGGAAGCAGTTTCCAAATCAAATGTTAAAAAAAGGACCTTACAGGAAATGACAGCAGTGCACTTCTTCCTACCGGGATTCTGCAGTACAGTCACCTTTTCACCGGAATTTACTTTTCTTTTGTTCCTTAATGTTCAACCTATAAAGCAAAATCTCTTCCTACGAATGTAACAAGCAGAAGCATGCACAGTTCAGTGAGCGAACAAATATTCTGTCTCCCATTTGCAACACGATAGTATTGCATCATTCATCATTCACAGCATTTCAAGTTTCAAGCACAGGGAGATAGCACTGGGATAGAAGTAGGGAAGTGGCAATTTGATTAAAATTCAATCCCAAACCATCATCCTGAATTATTCAAACTCCATATCTAATGTCCTTTATCCGGTCCCTGAGATAAGTGTAACAGTTTTAGGGGGAAGACAATGTTAACATTTTGACATTTGAGTGCCAGTCCACACTTTAAAAATGCAGCAGCGAGCCAAGGAAGGCACTGCCATGTGCTATCACTTTACCTTTAATTCACCAGTGCGTGCTTAGGATGAATAATTCAAGCCTTGCACTTCACTCATGGCTTTAAGGATGAACACCCCCACCCCCTACAGCAATGAGCACTGGATGCACCATAAACACAGTATGGCTTTGGCCCCACATTGCTGACAACCACACATGCATCGACCTCAAGGTGATCAACATTTGCAACCTAACCATGCGAAAATGTTGGTTCCTGTGCATGAAAAGCACAAGTTTGAAATCTTACAGAAAGAAAGAGACATTTGATAATTTGTGGGGTGGTGATGGCGCATAGATAAGATGCTTGCCTTTGGTGTGGGAGACCTGGGTTCGATTCCCACTGTGAGACATCCACCATTGTGTCCCTGAGCAAGACACTTAACCCCTAGTTGCTCCAGAGGTGTGCGACCTCTGACATGTATAGCAATTGTAAGTCGCTTTGGATAAAAGCGTCAGCTAAATGAATAAATGACACGATTGCCAATATACAACTCAAGGTTTCCAAAAACACTGAACGATTCCTACCAATGTCTAGACTAACTGTATTAAGCTAAATGACAGCTATTTATTTTGCAGCCATTCACATGCCTTTTCAGCTCCCTGCTTCCACACACACACACACACACAGGAATGAACCTCCTGTTTGTTCATAACAACTCCCAACAACTTCCACTGTGTCTCATGTGCAAGTGTGAAAGGTCTGCATCCTGCCCGAGATGCTGACAATGAAACACAGGGTGGGGCCTTCCGTACATCCACTACAGTAATCATTTTCTTGTCCTCCTTGATCCCCGTGGCACCTTTTCCACTCCATTAGATGACACATGGCTTACACATCTTCACTAAAGGGAGCTAATGTAGACTACACACTCCGATGTGAAACATGTCATGGCGGTTCTTTAGTAGTATAGTTTCACTTTGGCATAAAACAAAACCAACACCGTGAGCTCTTGACGACTTGTGACATTTTTGTAGCCTATATGATCAATCAAGAAAATAACCTGCAGAATAATCGATTCTGAAAATAAACCGTATAAAACAGTAAGCCTGCGCATCGTTACCTCTATACTATGTTATAATCTTGACTGTACATACTTTTTCTTTCCAGGTCTTGAATAATCTTTCCATTTTATCATGTACTTTGCTATTGTTTGGTTCCCTGTCTGGAAAGTGCTTTGTAATTCTGCAGTTTGGTTTGCAGTACATGGTTCAGTATTATTAAAACCGGTGTTTCCTATAGGTTGAGAACTTATTAATGGTGGCTGATACCACAGTGCAGTGGGAATGAATTGATGCAGATAACAGACCATTACATGGTTAATGTTTTGCTAGGAAACAACTGTGTTCAAGCAAACAAACACTGACATGGCATCAACTTGAGTCTGTTTATAAATGTATGTCAATGTTTGCTGCGAACGTGTAAAATGGCCTTTACATCAGCCGATGAGAGGCTACCCTACATGGACATTTGCCAGGCGACTTTTCATTGGAAGTTTGATATCCTTGTTTCCTTTGTTCACCATTTGTCTTCCAGGTTTTATTTTCCAAAAACTAAGCTTGTGAACAAAATGTTGTTCACGGACAGAAAGATACATAGAATACAAATATGGCAGCAAGGAGCCTAATAAATGGCTGCTAGATATTTTCAGCCGAACAACCATCCAAACAAAGATTCGGATACACCAAAAAGCAATTTTGACGGCTGCTTTGTCATCTACAGACACGAGCACTATCACCCATTCAAAACAACCACAATTCTCACTATTGCTGTGTGTAAACCTATTAGATAAGCACTACACTGGCTGAAGCATAAGTTACATACATACGCAAACTTCCTGACCCTGGAGAAGTTCACACAGTTGCAGTGTTTACTTACAGTTCCTCTCTGTCTGTCTTTGTTCAGGCCACAATTGGTTTTCTTCACTCCAGGTCCCACTCTAAGGGTTGATTCTTTCTGTGAACAAAGACGGAAAAAAGAGCTGTCAGTACAGCAATCTCAGAGGTCATCTAAGAAACAACAGGCCATGGGGCCGTCTGGAATTCGAGAGGAGAAAACAGGAGGGCCAGAATAAGGAGATTAGGATGCTGGGATTTCAGTTTTTTTCCCCCCAAAACTGAGAGAAAACATGCCAGTTCTTCAATAGGTTTGCCTTTAAAAAAATAAATAAATAAAAAAACCACTAAACAGAACAATTTAACAACCGGGAACGACGTACAACACCTGCATCAGCGTGTAACAGTGAGTCACCACCACAGATGCGTCAGTTCTTCCTCTGTCTTGTCTGATGGGAAGTGAACAGAGGCTAGCTGCTGGCAACCCAGTTCACAGCTAAGAGCATTAACACGATGACGCGTCTTTGCAAAGTCAAGGTATAGGGATGCCATGATCACGTTTATTTTGGCCACAGTTATTTTGCCAATTCAAATTCAAGTCCAATCAAATACTTACATTTGCTCAAAACGTTGACTAAAAATGTATCTGACTCATATAAACATACTCATAATAACAGCTAATAGTCTACTAAATCTGACACCCTGTTTTATTACAAGCTGCTTCATTCAAATACTGGAGGTCCTGATTAAAAACCATTATGTTTATAAGCTGGAATTATTGATATGAAATGAATAAAAGTTTAACAGAGAATGAGACTCCTGAAACTGACATGAGGCGAGAATACATATCACTTGGTTGGAACTACAGAAACACTCAGTCCACAGTTGGACAATGCCGTTACTGAGACGAGGTTTTACAAATTATACAAAAGTAGGGGGTGGGGGGTTGTATAGCTAGCGTCAGATTTCTGTCTCTCATGGATCCAGCAGTGTCGACCGCAAATTACCAAATCGTGAAAACTCACAGCAAAGAGAAGCTCTGTAACGTCAGCGGTCTGAGGAATGTAGGGAGTGCTCAAGTGCTCACAGATAGGACAACAGCTAACAATGTTGGCCCCGCAGCCGGTTGACTGATGCCTACTACACCTCGCCGGATAACACAGAGGAAAGTTAATATAACTTCAATTGTGATATAAAGATATGTTATAGCAAAAATGTAATTTCAGCAGTTCAGCTAGAAGCTATAACCACCTGTCACCTCTGGATAAGATCTGACCATTAATGAGTTAGTCTATACCGGCAGAGCTACTAGCACCCCTGTCTCAGGCTCCCTGTGATCCTTCTAACACAAACCATATGTCCAACTGTTGAAATTCTCAACCTTAAATCAACACTGCACAAATAGTCCAAATACTAGAAAGCTTATTTCTGTACCCTAAGGTATAATTTGCTCAACAACAGGTCAAAACACAGATAAAGGTGTTCTAATATGAGAAATGGAGATGTTGGTTTTCAGCAGCTGCTTGCAAAGGGCCCACTAGAAGAAGGAAGGAGCTGGCTTGTGTAGAGAACAGGATTTCTAAGCTGACGTAAACAAAACTGGATATGGACATCGCGTTCTGGGAAATGAGCAGATGCCCAGACAGACAATCCAGCTGTTTGACATTTGATAACCGTGAGACAGAAATACAGGCGACAGACTGAAAGCCTCACAAGTCAGGATTCTAATATAGGCTGTATTTGCATTGAAGCGCAGAATTTAAGTCACAAAGAAGCGCTTCGTTCATAGTGTAATGATGTTGCACAATGGAGGTTTCCAGATGTGGTTAGAGGTTACTCTGCCTGCCAATGACATGATGATTTTTAGACAAAACTCCTGAAAGGTGGATTCAATGAGAAACACTAAGCCATTGAGAGAACAATTAAATATTGCTCTCCTACTTCTACTTCTTGTGTGTTGTGAAATCAAGTTTTTTTTGGCTCCGATCCCAATCGTTCGTCATCACTGATACAGAGTCTGATCCAAGGATCCAACACATAAATGAATTCCAGTAAACACAGGATCGGGTTTTGATCTGCCTTAATTAAGCCAATATCGGTCGACTAAAATATTCTCGGATTGGTCCAGATACCGACCATTAGAGTCAGCTGGTGAAGAAAGCATCAACTGATAAACTCAGTGTCACTACACATACCCAGTATGTGGCCTAGTGGTTCGGGGGTAGTTCGCATTCTGTTTGTATCTATTATGTCACTGACAATGGCAAAATGCTCAAAAATAATCTTATCAATTCTGCATTTAAGATGAAAAGGAGAATTAGTGGTCAGCCAGAGTTACTTTGACTCAGTAGGAGAGCACTAAGTAGAGCTTAACCATCTGCACAAACACTAAAAACCATATTGAGATTATTTTACACATAATGCCATTTTGGTGGGAATGGTAATTTTGTGGTCTGTACCAAACAACCATGTTCCCTTAAGTCTAGAGAATGTGATTTGTAGGCCAGGGCATCTTTGTAGCACCACAATGCTTCATTTATAATTATGTTGTGACACATTTTTACCTTTGTCAAAAAAAATTGCAGCTCCTGCGATTTTTTTTGACAAATAATATTTTTTTGACATAATATTTCGATTAAATGTTCAGAGTATACTTAACATGTATACTTGGTGTAGCACCAAGTATACACTTATTCATGACATAGGTGGCTATACTAGTGGTATGGGCTTGCAAAACATCTCCTTAATATGGACACAAAGGTCTGACGTTTCTGTTTCGCCCACTCTACAAGCTACATGTTAGCAAACTCCTGTTTTCAGAAACAAAATAAGCCACCTTGAAACTCCTATATCAAAGGGATAACTTAAGCTTAGCTTTCTAGGAAAAGTTATGAATGTTTCCCAGAGCCCTTTGAGTGAGGCAAGCACAGAGGTTGTGGATGCCAGCAACTTTAGCCTGGGTCAGCTGTGCCTGGGTGTGCCAAATAAAGTGAGTCCACATGGAGGAATGGCCTGGCACTTCAGTCTGAGTAACTCAACACGGCCAAAGTATGAGAGAGGCACTGGATTATTCCACCTGTCTTCGGTGAACAAAACCATTGCTTTCAACCAGAATCTATCAACTGCGAATAGGAAAATTATCTCAACTTGGATATGCACTTATGTGTGCATTAATTTAGAAGACACAGCAGCGATATGCCTCTCCTTCAGTGGTCTGATGTCATGATTTAAATTTAATTCAAAGTCAGTGTTAAATCAGACGGACGTCCTTTCCACTTGATTATTTTATATAACAAAGATGCATAACTTTTATTATGTATTATGTTATTATTACATAAGAAATTAGCAAACGGCAACTTAATAACACAAGTTGCATAACAAGTATGTGTGGTATTGTGTTGCAGGTCCAAGTTATTTTTAAGTTCCACAAGCACTGATAAAATTACTGTACGGCCCTCTTCAAAATAGCTGTCCTTGTCTTATGGAGACTTTGGCTGACCTTTACACAACATTTGATTGAAACTACGAGGAAAAGAAAGAGGTGTAATATTAGACATTTCCAACAACACTTGATGAAATGAGGGCCAGTAGTTTCAACTGTGACTCCATTATAAGAGTGTACCATGAAAAGTAAAGAGAGATCATTGTTCCATAGTAAACAGCCTGTTAACATATTTTCTGAAATGCATAACTAGTAGCTGAATGTTAAATATTTTTGAGTGGCTATTCCAACTTTAGGTCACACAAAAGATGCAATAGTTTCCACTGTAATCTTAATATACCAAACATTTTGTATATTAAAGACTGCTAATCCAACATACTCAGAGAACCCAGAGGTGTTGAATATCTTAATTCCTGGCGCAGGTGTGAACTTCGAGCCCAGTCTGTGGTTGACATGTTCTCTCACAGCAATGTTCCAGTCTCTTACAGATTAATGATAAAACAGGCCTCGTCTAGTCACATTGGAACCCATGTTTAAGACGTGACTCACTCTGTAGTTTGTGAGCATTTAGTTTTTGTTCCCAGCTCTGTGGTCCACATGAGAGCTTGATTCAAGATATTTCCTTGGTGAATGATGACCGCAGTCTCAAAATAGGGATGCCAGTGGGGGGAAAATAAAATGCAGGCTTCTGCATACAGCTGTGCAGGGATGATGTATTTGTGAAAAGCAAAAAATGGAAGGTTTTTTTGGTTTTAAGAAAGTCTAAAGAGCCACAGGTGAATCTTCAAATTAGCAACTTTCATTAAGCTTAGTATCAACTTCGCTTAAATGGTAACTAATGGCTTCCTTTCAATACACATGGTGAGAGGGTCCAGCTCTCCTAAAGTCGGGAACTGTCTGGAGCAGCTGCAAACTAGTCAGAAGTACAGAGAGAATGAAAGACACTTCATAAATCACTGCTGGAATGCAGCCTCATTTCCTCTCCGACCCCACCTTCTCAACAGTTTCTCCTTCCAAGCCCAGGAGCTTTCTACACCAGAGACCTGACCATCACTATCATGACACAATTTGCAGCTGTGAGTCTCAGCAGTAAAAAAAAAGAAAAAGAAAAAAGAAATTCCCCCACAGCAAACTAGCTCACATTTCAGTCACGCACAGCAGATTGAAATTAATGAGGAGGAGGCAGAAGTAATGAAAGAGTAAGAACATACACGTTTGTGTCAGGCTGTTGATGCAGAATTGATTAATGTTATTACTACAAATAATCCTTTCAATCTTTTGCAGACATTGTTCTCATCCTTTAAAGTTTCCATTACAATTGTGAGAGGCAGGATCAGTTGAGATTTTTAAACGTTAGAGCCCATCTCTCTCTCTCTCTCTCTGCACTGTTTTACTTGCTATGCAAAGATTAACAACAATTCTTACAGATGAATAGTAACATCTGCTGGATTGTTGTCACTATCGCAGGTGCCATTTTTAGTTTTAATAATGGTGTCAACAGCTATGACAGTGCTGATGGTGATGACGACAATGATATGATTGATTGCGTTACCGTCTTTGCATTGATGTTGCACTATAAATAAACTTGATTAGTGTTACCGAGTGAAGAGGTCCATTCCATTAACACAGCCCCACACACACACACGCACGTGCACAAACACACACGACTGGCAGGCCAGACCAGATAAAAGTATGGCACAGTGTGGCACGTTCATTTTTTTTTAGTTTAATATCACAAAATCTAATTTGATATTTTGTTTCATGCCTAATTTGCATCACATTAACATTCAGTGTGCAGATATGATGCATATGTCTTCCAACAAATCGGAGGGAAAAGCAATGATCCTAGTGGAAGTCTGAAAACTCTGCTTTCTCTGTATGAATTCATTAACGTGACAAATGCGCAAATACTATAAATAAATAAATAAATAATGAGCCTTAATGACAAGTAATCCAGGTATAAAGAATACATTTAGCAAGAAAAATAGCTAGGTCTTAAAATGGATTATTCAGATTTTTTATATATGTTATAATTTAAAGGGTAAATGCTCCATTTGCATGAAACTGAGAAGGGTATACGTCAACATGCGTCTACTGCCAAAGAATGAATGTAACAAAGATGTTCATAACTTGAAAATCTTCAAAGGAGAGTAGGCTTTTGTTCAGTGTGGACATGATCTTTTCCTTTTCCTGTTTTTGGCAACATTTATCTAGCTCCTGGTTACAACCAAGACAGGCTTGTATAACAGTCTTTTTTTCACTAGAGACGGTATGTGCCACAGAAATCCACAGGCAGACAAATATGTTCTTAAAGAGCAGAGTAAGAGGTGTCTCATCCCAGAGGAAATCACAAGGAACCTGAGCAGCAAGGTGCTGCTACCATGGAAACACAGATAAGCTCAACAGATGCCATGACTTTAAGCATTAGCAAAATACTTTAAGTACTCTAACATCCATCCAGCATCCGTTACGTGTGTAAGAGTTTCGTGTAAAAGATGATTTTTGTTAGTCAAGCTCAAATCCAGAATTGGCCAAAACAAGATATTATAATTTATATCACATCATTGATTTAATTAAAACAATGAAAATGTTATTTTTTTTAAGTAAATGTAAATCTATTTTCCCCACTTGTAAAATGGTTGGTGTCACACTCATTGCATTTATTTAGTGTTTATACCACTTGGCCCAGTAGTGAGTCAAATTATGATTGACATAATCAAAGTAATTGCTCTTGAATCAGTCTGCCAACTACGGGGTCATGAGTCGAACTGAATTTCTCTGAAGCCAATGATTCACACCACGAGCTGTCTGAAATATTTGGTATTTATAATTGCTATGTGATCATTCACAGAGGCACGCAGAGGGTGAGCCAAGATCTAATCAATCACTGATCCTGGAAAAAGTAATAAATACTGTAGAGGAATATCAATATTTTAGAAAAGCAATTGCGAAAAGGGGTGGCCTATGCAGGATATCTAATGCAGAGACATTATGTGTCAATTTAAGAAAAGGAGTTAGGTCAGGTGAGGGCCTGACGAAGATTGATGTAGGATCAAAATGTCATATTAAACTTTTGTGGCATGGAGTAAGTGTGCCGGTGTTCCCTTTTTCACTGATGCCGTTTTCTGATAGCCTTATACCTACTTGATGTTCATATAATTACTAGCCTTCAATATGAGAAAAGGAACCAAACAGTCAATTCCGTGACATTAATTCACAATTGTGACCCAAATGTAAACAAAAATTGTAACCACACCACCAACATTCACCAGAGAGGATTGAAGAATGAGATCAGCGCTAAATATCTTGATTAATGTGTTAACGATAATGACTAAAAGTCAGGGGTGGGTAGTAACGCAAACTAGTAAAAAGTAACTTTTTTAGTAAGAGTAACTTTTCACGTTCCTTTGTAAAACTGTACTTTTAATCTTTACTCAAGTACTTTTAACTTTGCTACATTTGCCATTCATACTTTTGTTACCACTAGTCTGTTATCTACTGTGCATTTTTCTACATTAACCGAAATAAGCTTTCCCCCAAGCTGTGTGCATGCCGTTACGCATTCAATACAAAGACGTGCGCTTGTGCCACTTTTTGAATCAGCTGGGCAAATGCAAAATACCCTTTTCAGATTTAAAGGTTTGGTTGTTCTACTAATGTAACTCACATCCAGTAACTGCACACTATGCCACTGGTGGCTGCGTTGGAATGCAGCCTGCATCACCCTTTCACAATAAATACTTTCACATTTCATTAATGGCGTATTAAAAGCACATTTAGTCTATGCAGAACACATGTGGGCTTCACACTGTAGAGTCTAAGTCAGATGATGTAGCAACGGCTGGTGGTGAATTCATTAAATGTCGCCGGTGAAACTGATCTTGGCTATCACTCAGCAGGCTACCAGCTGTTATTTATTTAGGAAACAATCATTCTTGAGAAGTATAGGGAAAGTACAAATATGGATGGATGAAACAGTCCTGCTGGGCTTTACACATGGCGCACAGGTCTACCTCTATATATAATAATAAACTTTATTTATACAGCACTTACGAAAACAATATTACAAAGTGCTTAACATGATCGAACAAAGATTTAAAACATGTCAGGACAGAAGCCATAAAATGATACACAGTTAAAATGAATGAAATTCATCAACACATTTATGATAAGATATGTTTAAGTGTTTTCAAAGATGTTTCCAATCCTGCAAGCCTCAGGTTCCAGGGCTAAAGGGCCCTGACTGCAAAAGCCCGCTCACCTTTAGTCTTGCGTCGGGACTTAGGAACAGCCAACAGAGCTCTGGCTCATAGGGGAGCAGCAATTCAGGCCTAAGCCATCAATTCATTCAAAAATGGGCTGCTCCTTAAAATATTAAAGAGTATTTGTACTTGTAGATTTTCTAAAAAGCTGAAAGATGTTAAAGTTAAACCATTTGTGCATCCCATTGAACAATATGAGAGTCCTCCTATCCAACAGGTCACAATGCTCCTACTAACAAACTACCAACAAGTTACTCATTTCAATTCATCTTTTCAAGTTCCACAAATACATACAAATGCTGAGAGGCAACAATGCAATTCAAGTGTACTTTTAAGCCTTGGGGTCAACAGAACAACGGAAATTGCAGGCTGAGAGGTACTAAAGGCGAAGAAAACACAATAAACATCAACAAAGAAAAAGGAGTAGCAGAAGCGGTTTCCTACAAGACACAGAAAGGGCCAAACCTGTCAGTCGAGGGACTGCGTAGGGGCTCTGGAAAAGCTTGCTGCTGCTTGGGGATACAGCGTGTTATCTGCTGCTCTGCAGACCTTCCCTTTGAAGTGATGCTGAGCCCCCGACTGAGCCAGTGGCAACGAAGGTGCAAGGTGGGAGGCTAGAGAAAATGTAGAGAAAGCAACAGAGGTGAGAAAACAACTGTGTGTTACAAAAGAAACAGCAACAGGAGAGAAATAAGCTAAACATGCCTGCTTACTTTCATCTTGTAATGTCAAAAAAAATTCACCACCGATATCTTTTATAATAATTTGGTTTGGAGCAGAGCTAAAACTTTAAAGTCCCACAAAACACGTCATTGTTTTTTCTCTGTTTTACAGGTCTTGTATAGGGAGGCTATAATTCCTTTTAGGGAGTAATGAAGAAAGCATATGGTGGCCATGTGGAGGAGAACGACTGGCAGCTTCAGGAGGGTTTGTGCAAGGGACACAATCAGGTGGCAAAAGTGAGGAAAGTGAATTGACAGACTGTTTGCCTGCGCCTTCTGTTCAGTGAAGTCTCCCTCAAGGATTATCCTCTCTAATAGAATTAAAGGCACTTTAACTGAGCTGCCAGCTGCCTGCGTCTCCGGCGGAAAGCCACCCAGGTCAAGTCTGAGGGAGGATATCCTACCATTACAATGCAACACATTCCTATAGTGCCTCTAATTCTTAATCACACCAAAATAAGCTATTATTGAAGTTTGATCTTGAGAGGAATGGGATAAAATGCAATGTATGGAATAAAGCATATGAATCAACTTAAATTTACTGGATATGGTGTAAAAATTAAGCCGTACACCCCACTGCATGCATGCATTTTGGGTGCATTCATGTCTACATAAAGCTGTCAATTTGGGATCAATTCACCCAAGATGCATTTTTGAGCTTGGGTAAGTGTGACTCAACCTACTTTAATTTCGATAAACAGTAAATAATTCATCCAGAAGTATGTGGGCCAGAGAACTGTGTTCTACATAACTTCCAACTGAGATGATTTCTAGGCAGTTTCTATGTTGTTAACTGTACGATGAAAAAGTTTACTTAGATTGTCTAACATAGCTTACTTAGATAATTAATAGCTAATAAAAATAATGGATTCTCAGTCAGACCAATTAGAACGTGTTAGACTTAATTGCCACAAATCGTTAGGTTGATTTTGGCCATGTTGAAACTGGATATTATCAGGGCAAAACTGTTCCATTAAAAGATACACCATTTAAGCGAGAAATTATTATTTTCACAAACAGCGCAATCACACATTTATTCATAATTTCTGCTCTCAGAATTAGGAAACAGTATGAAGGACAGACAATGCAGAGAGTGCCAACTGTAGACACCTGCGTGGCAGAGAAAAAGACAAGGACAGGCTGCAGTGACCTTGGCCTTTTTATTTTTTAGGATTAATCTGAATTTGGAAATTAATAAATTAGGTCAGTGGTTCTCTGTCCAGGTCCACAGAGTACAGACACCATGTTCATTCAAGACATCTAATCAGGGACTAATTTTGACAAATAACCTGGCTGACTGCATAGAAAACAAACAAAACACTCTTGGTGTGTGGGTGGGTGTGGGTGTGTGTGTGTGTGTGTGTGTCATTTTTGTTCCACCACGGATTTATCTCTATTATTAGTGGGTTTATCCTCCCTGACACCTTTTGGGCTGATTAAACATTTATAGTGGCAAGTACTTGATTGTAGTTCTGGCTCGGAAATCACTGTTTTGATTTTTAATTTTGAGTTGTTACCTACAGAGGAATCTCCAAACTGTATGATCCATGTCCATCCACAAATCAGTGAACTCGTACAGAAAAAAATACACAGTGCTATTTAAGACATAAGCATTGTGATGCTAAAAATGGGAATCGTGTTTCAGTAATTATTAAAAATTTATTTAGCTGGAAAACGACAGATTAGTCAACTAATCAACAAAGAACGCACAGCAATAACTGTGATGAGCTGAAATAATTGTTCACTAATCAGAAAAGTCTGGTTAGAATTAATCGCACTACATCATGGAACCAGTTCAAAGAGTTTGTACCGATTGTGTTAAATGCAGGAGAAACATGAAGACCACCTTGATCGAGCAATCTTCTGAATAAACTTTAGGTCCACATTGTCCCTATATTCAGTGTGAACAGCAGATGACTGAGAGCACTCTAGTGTTCACATAATGTGGAAACTAAACAAAGACCTGCAGTAACACAATCACACATTCTTTTATAAACTATCTTTTTATTCTTTTAAGAACCTGCAGAAAACAACAAAACAAGGTACCATAAAACCAATATAAAGCCCTGGTTTGGTGGACTTGTAAAGGATTGCTTGTAAGACGCCTGACAGGGACCATGAGACAGTGGGAAACCTCTGACCAGCCGCGTAAGAGAAGCCTCCATTCACAAAGACAGCCGTTGCCATGCCAACAGGACCTCTGCTCGGAGAGGCCTCCTTTCAAAACGGTTTTCATCCTGAACCTCTGCTGCAGTCTCTGAGAAGGACTAGTGGGCATTTGAGAGGGAATGAGTTGTGGGTGGCAGTGAAGAGATGCGATTGTGTTAAGGCAAGATGGAAAACGTCTGAGCTGAAAGGTGCAGAGCCTTTGCAGTCTCTGATAGGAAATCACAGTACGCCAGGAGAGGGCTGTGTGCTGGGGAGTTTCTTATGTCCCATTCACACAGACACTGTGAAGCAGTAAAATCCCATGTCAGTCTGGCTGCATTAGGGCTTAGGCAATATGACAAAACAGATCATGAGACAATGGAAATGAGTCAACAATCATCAAGGAAAATCTCTGGCTGTTTTATAGAGTAATGAATAACTTGCAAATCAATGAACAGAACCTTTAGAGGTAATATTGTATTTAGAGGAGCTATAATCAACATTTCTATTAGGGACGTCACAAGAACAGATACTTCGTTACCAAGTCCAAACTAAAATTCCGAAAACATGTCGGTCCTTGTTTTGCTAGGTACCGAATGTAAGGGAGATCCAACACGTGGAAGATAGCGACAAGTGCAGCTGCAGCTCCGTCTCGACTCCTCGAAGAGAAGAGAGTATGGAAACGTGGGTGAAGTTAGTTTCGCAGCTGTAACCTTCAGTAGGTCCGTGTCATAGCCTTGATTTCTCACAGTTTTGGGAATTGTTGGAGCACTAATTTAGGCAAACTTTTACAGTTTTCATCAACTTAAAATCACCAAAGGTGACAATGCAGTTTACAGCGCTAAACAACTGAATGTGCAATACAATCCATTTTAATCATAAGAGATAAAAGATATACAAAAATCTCAGACAACTGCCAATATAGATATTGACCACCCTTAAACATTTCACACTTGAGTTTGTAAAGAAAAATTTGGAAATTTAAGTGATTAATAATGAAAAACGCACACTGCAAGGTTGTAATTTCAATAGCTTGCTCATTTATGAATATACTGAAATCAAACCATCCTCTCACAGCTCTAACAGCAGTTAGTTGTTTTTCGTAATGTTCAAATGTTTTTATTAAAAGGAGTGTATGTATTTATTGTTTCATTCTTTTTTTTCCCCCGTGGTATCGAATTGTTATCAAGAATCGTGGAATTTTACAGGTATTGGTGTCAACTACTACCTTTCTGGTATTTCAACATCCCTAATTTTTATAAAAACAATGTATCGAATAACAATGTGAAAAGAGTTGCTTGCAGTGATGACCCTACAGAGAATTATCACCTGAACCTGCAGCTCCCCTCGGCTTTACAGAGCGTCAAAGCAAGTTTCAGTTCCTTGTTTAGCTGTCCATCCCGCAACTTCACTGTCCACTTTACACTACTTGCTCAGCACCAAACCGCAGACAGACAACGTTAGCAACTAGCTGGTGAACATAGTGAGGCATTTAGGATCTTAAGAGCGAGACATTTAAAAAAAAACAAGATCTAAATGAGACGAATGTTGGACTTATATTCGCCAGGTGGCCAGAAACGCAACTCTAAATGAAAGCCGGTGTTGCTCCGTCACCGCCGGATGTGTAAATAAGCAACTGCTTGCTAACATTATCACCGTATCAACTTTAAATGTAATGATATGTCAATGTTGTGTTCACAATTCCCTGCCCTCAAGTGAAATGATACTGGAACTGTTAAAAATGTGGAATCAGAGCACCAAGAAACTAAGTGTCTAGGAAAGGACTCTCCGGAATTCAAATGTCTATATCTTAACTTATCTGTGAGAGCCTGCAGCATCATTTTGAACTATAATACATCCATTATTGACTTGTTTTGCCAAAACTGCGACTTCATCTTGTCCCCACACACTGCATTCACGCCATAGCCCACATCAAAGCAATATGCCTGGGAGATTCCTCCCTATGTTCATTAACCAAGTCAAAGCTACATGGCACAGCACTGAATTATTAACATGCTCCTTGCGCCTCACAGATACAGAGCAGAGGGCCATTCACAACACACCCACGCTCTGCTATAGTTTTCTGTAGATCTCCAGTAAACCCTGCTGCTGATTTCAAACTAAGAAAGCATATTAAAATGAGGCACAGAACAGAAAATACCATCACATGAAAGATGACGTTACAGATAAAGAGAAATTGGACGATAAAAGAAAAGAAAGAAATATCAATAATGTAAAGATATGGGGTTACATTAATTTCGTGAGTGTGAGAAGAGCATAGAAGGAGCACCCATACCATCCATATTATTTTCCAACATCACAGTTTCCCTCCAGGATTAAACCTGAAACACTGCAGCTTACTTTGTAGTATAGCTATTAAATGCTAACTTCCAGCTAACTGACACAGTATTCTTCTTAATACTAGCAAGTAGTTAGCGAACACAAAGTCCTTATAGGGAAGTCATGCCACCTCTGGGTATCTGTTTCGGACTAACAAGACCAAGCTCCTATCTGAATGAATGGGGAAAGAGCCAGAACTAGGGATGCACCGAAATGAAAATTCTTGGCCGAAGCAGAATATAATGAAAAAAATTTGCTGAATACCGAACAAGTACATTTTGCCTCTCTTTTTTTTTTTTTTTTTTTTAAACCATTGCATAAATTAAATAGTCAAAATGCGTTTCCCACAGGATTTGGAGAGACTATAGTGGGTGGGTCCGAGGCCCAAGAGGGTCCAGTAAAGTAAATTACATGTAGCCATTTACTCTTAATGTACACATGTTATACGTGTTTTATACTTTCTGTAAATATAAATATTATATATAATATTTCCATTTTGTATAGACACCTTATTTTGAAATCCTGACGTTGTCACTTGTGCGTCCTCGCGCTAAATTCATCAGGTCGACCCAATTTGATAAATAATGTTGTATGTGGTTCTTGTATTGCGTAACATGAAGACTTCACAGCCTCTCTACAGGTAGGACTCGCATACTGCAACACTTGTCAGGCATGTGATTGGCAAAGTGCAAAAAAGCAGGAAAATATAATGAGACTAACCCCTAAATAAGGTTTAAAAAGCGTTTTTCCAGACCGTTTATACTTCCACTCCACGTGTCACTACTACCACGCATGTGCAGTAGAATTAAAACCGACCTTTACGTTAGTGGAACCACACACATTGGCTGAAATTCTTTCCCCGCTTTGGCTGTTGAAAGCAGACGATTGACTTTCTAGCGGGAGGGGCGGGATAAACGCCATCTTTGCCGTTACGGGTTTTCCCACAGAGTTATATTGAGGATATGATTGAGTGGCGTGTCTCCTCCATAAAACGTCTCATCAGTTAACTAACAGTCAAAAACAAAAGCATAAGCCATGTCTAAAACTACACCTCATTCACTATTCATTCACTGAGTATAAAATTTATGCTCTACATAGTGCCCTCAAAACTAGTATAAATAATAATAATTACCGCAATATAATTTTCCTCAATAACAATATAACAAATGTTGAATAACTGTTGGATTTAATTCATTTGAATCACAAACGAATTAGCTGTACTTAATATTTCAATTAAGATATTTATTTTGTTGAGGAAAAGGGACTGAAAAAAGATTTTATCATAATTGTTTTGAATGTTCTACTTCAGATTTGTTAAGTGATCCACTGTTTGGCATCAAGTGTTTTTGTCAAGTTCTGACCATAAAGAATAGTTTAAAACCACAATTAACCATCTGGTTTCTTCAGTTGTCTTTAAACTTGAAAGAAATAAGGATTGGACATTTATTGTGATGATTATCAATGTTGAATGACATTAAATTTTGTATGGTGATAACATTTTTGGCCATATCACTCAGCCATAAGTAGTAGTAATCTATGCAATGCTTCACTTTATAGATATTACTCTAAACTATGCTGTTTTACTCTTGAGAGTTTATTATATAAGGAGAAGTGAACAAATGAGTGGTTTTGGACAAACCAGTTTGAGAGTTCCTTTGGAGGAGGTAAAAAAGACAGAAGGTGTGTGTGTGTTATAATATCTAAACATTAGACCTACTTACAGCCTAACCTTTACTTTCTGTCCTCCTTGATGCTGTTTTCTGTTGTTGCCCTAAAATTCTGTCTTGAAAAACAAAAACAACAGTTCAAGAGATTTCCAGGAGATGGGAGATCCCTCTCTCTTTAAGGTGACTTGGACCTCCCCACAGAAAAACCCTTTAATTTCCTCTTTCATTGATCTCGCTCTCTCTCAAGTGCCTCTGCCCACACACACACACAACGCTGACAGCAGGCTGGACTATTGTAGAGCATGCTCTTATCTTTTTGCTTCTCCTCTTCATGCTTATGAGAACCGTTTTATGACCTTCTGCATTCCCCTGTTTACCATCACCTCTAAATAAGTCCCAGCACACACTATACCTTCTCCACTTGCTCCTTCCTGCTGTCTTATTTTACAAGTTTCTCCCCACTGATTCCTCCACATCTACATTTTTAGATGTCCTCTCTCCTCTAGGCCGGCCCATCTGTCCTCAACAACCCCATGATTGTCTGAATTCATTAAAGTGGATGAAAAAATTATTCAGGCAGCTGAGAAAAAGTGGCACATGTTTAACGAGACTGACAAAGGTAGTTTGTAGATAATTCCAAAAAAAACTTTTAGATGGTTGCAGTTTCCCCATTTCCCTAATAACCAAATAATACATGATATGTTTTATAACTGGGTTAACATTCAGAGGGTTATGTGGTTGCCTACAGGAAATAGCTTCACAGCCTAGCTCCACAAAATGAATTTGACAGTGTGTTTATAAGCAAGCATTAGTCTCATTTTAAGCATGTATGTTACAAATCTGCTTTAAATTGTTTTCAGTCATAAAAAGTTCAGTGTAGAGCTACTAAGACGAGTCTCCAAGAATGTATACTCACTATAAAATTCCCTTCACATTGAGATACCTAATTACCAATCTCGCGCGCAACTCCCTCCGTGCACAAGCTTCAAAGCCAGGAAATCTCACTGTCCATATGAGAATGGTTTTAGGAAGGCCCTGGGGTCAGTTACACAGCAACAGTGAGAAGTGTGGGAATGTTAAGCTTTCCACAAACAAAGTCTAGGTTACCCCTCATCTCTCACTCGCCAAGGCCTTGCAGCAATAATCACAGCCAGAAAATGGTATTTCATCACACACTGATCCATGTGAAGTGAAAATATGCCATTCTAGTCTCAATACTGTAAGACTATCATTGTACTTGCATTTTTTGATCCTCACCTATTTATATTGCCTCAACCATTCAGATGGAGGAACACAACATCATACGCTGAACTAAAGGGTTCAATGATTGCTTTCAAAAGGGAAACATAGGGCATTTTGACTCCAAATAATACAGTTGTGGGTAATAAAGTTGCTGATTGGTTTGTAGATAGATAATGGCTTCTTCAAACATTAATTTAGAACAGCAACCTGTTCAATACAGTCTTTCCCCAAAAGTCCATATCTGCCTATCATTTGTCAAGTATTCCTGTTCTGTGGCCATGTATTGGTGCAGATGCCACATAATCTGAAATGAGTCCTTAATGTTGGAAAATCTTTGTCGTAAAACATACATCATACTAGGATGCAGTATCAATTACTGGATCATGGCCAGATCAACACACATGCCATTAGGGCACAACTGACGTATAGCCAGACCTATCTCCACACTTTGTTTTAGCTCTGTGCCAGCTCTGCAGAGATTAGTAAAGTGCATAGCTGGTAACTGATGGTACGGAAGGCTCTGTTGATAAAAAAATAAATAAATTAATAAAAAGGTAGCAAGACGTTGTGGTGGTGTTCATACTATCAACAGGAACTTTATTTCTTCAGCAGCATCGAACACAATACACAATCATAATGCTATTAGGCGACAACCTGAGGATCTAGCTCCTCTCACAGCGCTGTAGCTGAACTGAACGTGCTACACGCGTTTTACATTACAAATAGAAATATTTTAAAGACAACACGACAATAATTTGATTAATCATTTTTAATCACTATTCAAAAAAAAAAAAAAAAAATCAAAAATCATGACCCATCCCTACTTATTATTTAGGCCTATTTCAGTTCTTTTCAAATAGGCTTAGTTAAAGTTGCTGCTTTATGAAGCCAAAAGTGAAAATGAACAGACTGAACTCAAGAAAACAAAGTGATTCTTCTCCGTTTGTTTAAAATTAAATAAACAGACTAATTTACAGTGACTATGACTAACATGTTGCCCTCCTTGGATCTCTTCTATAACCTCTGTTCAGTATAAGTTGGAAACCTGCAAATGTTGCAGACTGTCTGGACTACTTCATCTGTTACACATATGCCTCGCAAAGCACATCTTAACAGTATGTCGCTAAAAATGCACACTGAAACAACAGAAAAACAAAAACTCCTATACAAAGACAATACAACAACGCTGAAATAACTACCTTTAAGCTTTGTGTGTCTATTGAGGAAAAGCCTTGTTGGCGTTGTAGATCTAATTTCACAAGTACATAGAAAAGCATCTAGTGACTGTTGGATTCTGTGGTTAGGCTCTGCGCATCACAAGGATCTTGTGCAAAAAGCACCTTTGCAGTTGCACTTTTGTAATCCGTGTGATATAAAACGTTTCTACAATTTCCGAGTTGTGTCAAGATATCACCGGTATTTACAAAAGAAAACTGACAGAAAAAGCATGATCTATTACTCTTTCCTTCTTGTCTTATTACAGCTTTCTCACTGCATCAAGGTAACCCACTCGTTTCACTGTGCCGTTCCTTTTGTATGGGAAACCAATCCTGGCATCGTGCCTGCATCACAGGCACTCATCAAAGCTTCTAACAGTACAGCACGGCACAGGTATCCTAAACTTGTCGAAATGTGGCAATCAGGAGGGCTTTGAAGTTTTCTTTCAAACCCCCTTATTGTAATTAAAAATACGGACATGCTACATATTTACAGGTTTTCAGGAGATGATTCTTAAAGAGGTTAGGTTTAACTCCTCTTCTACTGAGAATAAAATGAGTGCGTTATATTGTGGTTATTGTGAGTGTTTGCTGTATGTCCTCTGTTTGTTATCATAGGTTCACAGCCCTTGACAACACACACGTGGAAAGAAAATGCCGTCACTGATCTGGGAGACTGGTTTTAGTCTTGACCTCAGGACCAAGAGACAGATGTTTCCTACTGTAGCCATCTCATCAAGGAGAGACTCAGAGCCGAGAGGTTAAGTGAATGCAGTTAACTAGCAGATATGGTGGAGAGGAAATAAGAGTCACTAGTCTACAAACCCTTTCAAACAGTTATGTAGCTTAAACCTGTGTTGGCCGTGCATCTGAATCACGTCATGGCGTATCATTTGACCGAACTTCACAACGCTCCTCCTGACCACGGTTTAAAATGGGTTGGATACCACTTCAGTCTTCTCTGTTTGGGATGGTAATTTATTTATATTTTAGTGATGTCAAAATTAAATTTAACTGCCTTCCATACTACAAAATGTTCACAAGATAAACACAAATAAGAGAGAATCAGGGTGTGGAGAGAAATAAAAACTGAAACTTTATTTTGCACTTGTAATGTAATTCTATGCAATTCTGATGTTTAGCACGAATGTGTTGAGATGTGTTTCTCATCAGCCATGTGTGCAGGTCGGGTTACTTGGTAGTTAGTCAACCAAACAAAAATGATGATCTACATGTTGAAAAGTTAAAAGGTGTTGTTCTGGTTAGGGCTACACGATTAATCTAATCGCAATGTCGTCATGTGTGGTTACAAAAAGTGTGCGATTTAATGAAACAGAAAAAGTGTGTGTGATATTCTCTTCTCTAGCCGCGTTTTGACCAAAAGTACCTGGGACTTTTAAGTCCCCGGATCTCTTTTCAAGGAATTAAAAGGTTCCTTCAGCCCATTGTTGTGTTTGCATTTCCACTGCGGTCTAAAGACCGGCGAAGATTGGGGAAATTACCCAGCTGACGTAGGCCTATACTGCGTACAAAGCGATGCACAGTGTCATTATTTAGTAACCACTATCCATGAGCAAAATGTATAAATGAACATCAGATTTGATTTGAATATAATGAAAAACTATAGGCATTAAAAACGGCTTTTTTGTGTGGTAATATAATGAAGAGACACGCAATAAAGTTCGTTATTATTAATTTAATAACAAACTGGATAAAGCCATCAAGTTCTTAAAATAACACCAGCACAGAGAAAACAATACAAACGTAAAATCACGACAGCCTGGAAGGTTATTAAAACATTTCCAGCCGACAAGAGCTGCAGAGCAGCTGCAGCACTCACGACTGTGTCCGCCTGAGCATCGGAAGAATGGGATTTTTAACTTATTACCTGCTGTAATCAGCTGTTCCAGTTGTTTTGGAGGAGACCGACTTTGGCTCCGTGTAAAAACTTCCTGACTGATGAAAACTTAAAACAACAACTTCAGACCCAGTATTTAGCGTAACTCCATCTGCTGTTCGCTGTAAACACACTGCTGAACACTGGCTGCTGTTTCCCAGCAATATATTTAATGCCGACATACGATCTCAGGCGGACATTAGCGAGACTGTTTTACTTGTTATTGTTATAAATATTGTTTAACTTTGCTCAAGTTGAGAACAACACATTTCAAAATGTCAGTATTACGCGCATTCCTTGATATTTAAGCAAGTAGACTCATAGTACGATTTGTTCCATTAAAATCGAATCGCAATATTGTTCACAATACGACTTTTTCTCCAAATCCTGCAGCCCTAGTTCTGGTCTTCCATTAAGGAAGAATATATGGAGAAGAAAGTGGTAAATGAAGCAACAAATCAAACTGAGTTCATCCTCAACTGTTGATGTAGCTCAGTCAGTACAGAAATCGCAGATTTGCTGGATGTCAAGAACTCAAAGACGTGGCTGAAACATGGATAATATTAGAATTACGTGTACAGTGACATAACCAGGTTTCTCTACGCCTGACAACAATCTCCCAAATATCATCAAAACCACAATGAGACTCACAACTGAAATACTCGTGTTCCTAATATATTTTTACCACATTAATATCAATAAACATAGACTAAATATTAGAAACACCTCTCAGACGCATGCCTTTGGTGTGAGAGACCTGGGTTCGAATCCACTGTGAGACACCAATGTGTCCTTGAGCAAGACACTTAACCCCAAGTTGTATGTATAGCAATTGTAAGTCGCTTTGGATAAGCGTCAGCTAAATGAGTAAATGTCAAGACAGATTGTTGTACCAAAAACATTTTAACATGTGTTGTCAGTCGTTACTGTCCAGTGAATGACAAGAGTCATTTGTGTGCCCCAAAGAACATCTGGATTCAGCAAACGTTAGGTTAACTTTGCATGGGGTCTGCTAGCATTTGGGACATGACACTCAGAGAAAATCCGATTATTCTGATCCAAAATTGTACCTACACATATATTGTGTATTTTATGATCCATATGAATAAACTCCACTACTGCCAAGCTTGCATGTGTTGCATACGGACTGAACTCCTCGCACTTTTCAGCTTTTGACTCAGTTCGTGCAGCTTCGTTAAAAGGCACAGGGTTAGTAACAGAGTGAACCAAAAGTAACAGGTACCACACTGGGTCAGACTGTTTTCATTAACGCTCGAAACCCCACAACACAGTACGTCCAGACACAGTGAGCTGAATCTGACACCGGTTACTTCTTTCAGATCTCTAACAAGCTCCACATCAACAGAAGTGCGTTAAGCTGGCTAGCGTTAGCAATGCTAACTCAGTTAGCTAACAAGCTATTCGTTAGCTCGCTAATGCTAGGCCCACTTCCACTGGTCCATTCCTGCAATATTCCACAGTTGTGATGTTGCACGTTGTAATGTTATTCTGTATTTACCTGATAAAAGTGGAAATGAAAAAGACAGCAGGCCTCTCCGGAGATTCCTGATGGTCGTGTATCCAAACCGAGATATCCTTTGGAGCTTGATGAAGCTAACGCTGTAGGGTCCGATGAGGTTAAACCTTCCTTCTTCGTTTCCCACCAGCAGCACTCAGTGTTTGCACCCAACTATCGGGCGCTAGCACGTTAGCAAGACCAGCTAACTAGCATCTGCAAGGCAACCTACAAGCCAACTTCGTGTAGTGTTAGCAGGCTAGTAAAACACCGCTATCGTTAGCTGCTCTGTCAGACTGACGAGTGTTGGTCGACCCTCTGACTGTTTTCCTTTACTGTGCGACCTATGATGGGCCCGACCGTTACATGAGGAGAAACACATCCACTGAGAACAAACAGCGTGTCAGTTGTGGGTGATTTGCCGTTCACAGGCTCTTCAACAAGCGCAAGGTTTGATCGTCTCCTGACTGTCCACCACCGACTGGAGAGAATGGCTGTCGCGTCATGATGATGGAACGTTTTTGTTTGCTAGTGGGCGCTCGAATGTGATGTAATAATACACTCCCCGGATGACATCCATGTGAGAAGCTGAATTAATATTTGGGTCTTTAAGTATCCAAACCCTGCTTCAATCGATTTACAGTTGAACTGAAACACTACTGCACCTCAATAGAACTCTTAAAAAAATAAAATGTCTTAATATTATAGAAGAACTGAATTTAATTGTAAATGTAACTGAATATCTGTGTATTTTGCATTTTTGTTACTGTATTGAACTATGCATCAATAATGAAAATAAAATAACATATATATTTATATTTAGTTGTTTTCATGCACAAAGAAATGTGTCTAAACCGCTGATTCAAAATGTTTTTGGTTCGTAATGTTTTTATGGTCAATACGTTTTTATTAAATGAGACAGACTATCTGCAATAGCTTTACAATGATACAAATTATCTATTGGCAGACAGGGAAATTATAAGTCATCATGAATTTATTGTAAGCTTACATGTGTTCATTAGCATTAAACAAATCAGACACAAGATTGATACCATGAATGGTGCCAAATTATAAAGAACTTTATGAGAACTAAATGTGTACAACACATCACTTCATTACCAGTAGTGCTTGTTGATGTTATCTTGATGGTTTTGTAAGTAGTTTATCAGAGAGAAGTCATGAGATGATAAATAATCTTAGATACTACATAGTCTCACTAATTATTATAACTATACCTAGTATGGGTTTTTGTTTAAATGAGACAGGTGCAAATGATTCACAAATGTTTTTACAAAATAATACCCATATTTAAAAAACCTAAAAGACTTCACACTTTCCTAAAATAAATAAATTACATACAAACATGTTGTAAATGCATTTTAGGTCAGAATTTAATCTGCATTTGTGTGATTTTTCTTTACCATTCTTGCCATTTTTATTTCTATTTTATTTCAGTATATACTGTATAAGCTTTGCTTGTTCCCCCATTTCCTTCCTTTTTTATTTATTCAATGGGTTGATAAAATGTAAATATATTTTGATCAAAAAAGTTTGGGACTGAAAAAACATGGGAGAGGTAAGACTAAAAACAAATTTGCATTCTGTATCGAAAAAGCATGCTGGATGATAACCTAGGCCTAAATTCTCTTCAGCCTATTGAGCCTCATTTTTTCATAGGCAAAAAAAGCAAGTGGTTGTGGATTAGCTGCTGCTCAAGTTTGCCCTGCAGTGCCAACCTTGGTTAGCTTTGGCTCATGGTCATTTTCATGCCCTGTATCTGGATCCTCCAGGGAGAGTCTGAAACCCTGAGATATCACTAAGCACCAAACATGTGATCCTGAGAAGTGTGGAATTGAGACTGGCATCCAGTCAATGAAAACTGAAAAGCAGCGCCTGGAAACAAAGAACGACTGTAAATATCCTCACTTTGTACTCTCTGTAGCTGTGTGCTTTTTTGGAAAATGCTCCTGCGACTCCTCATAGGAGTTTGTCATATAGGTGTCATCTCTCCAAGTCCTGTTTTGGTCATTTTGTCAGTGAAATAAAAATTTACTGCAAAATCCTGAGTATTTATGTGTCTAAGTCAGGGCTGTAGCCCGGATTTTAGAAATATTGTCCACACAGACACACACAGAATTTTGAAGAGACCTGAAAATCATCTGTCAAATATAATATTGGTTTGGATATTTTTTTACGTTTAATTCATTAAACTCTTCTGTTTTATCTTTTTTGTCAGTTTTTATTCATATTTATATACATAAATTAATACACATTATTTTGTGAATAAAGAAATTGAGGCGTCCTGAACTTCTTGCAAGATATATTGTTGAATTGAATTTTATTCATTCATTTATTCAAGTCTAAACAAGTTAGTCTCACGCTTCAAATATAAAATATCAACCAGTGATTCAGCTCCCCAAATTTCCTGAAAAACAATACAGAGGACATGACCTCTACACTGCAGCCTTGGTTGACTGTTACAATTTTATCAAATGTGTCCAAATGGAGCAAGAAGCAGTCTTTCATAAGAGTCAGTGGAAAGTTTCACACGGTATGATTTGCTCATCATGACTCTGCAAAGGACCGAACTTAAAAACTATTGTGAAGTATAATGACACACACACATACACTCAATATCTTTCTCACACACAGATTCCCTGGTGCATGCTGTGTTTTCCACCCAAAGATTGCCCAAGACTGAGAGAATGTGACGATTGCGACAGACGGACGATGCTCTGTAACATCACAGCTCTTGAAGGCAAACAAACACGGCTGCTGGCGCGGCTGTGAAATGGAGCTGATACAGTGTGACAGGCAGCAACAGTGCCTGCTGGGTAGACAGTGATTCTGTCTACAAAGCTTGGTAAATTCATAGAGATGGGTCACTAGAAATATGATGTTATGAATGTGTCCTGTGGAGGATTACATCAGATTTCTGTGCACAGTGACAGACATGCCTTTACTCAAACATATAAAGATACCCGTCCTCACATATACCAGCAAATGTACTGCACTTGGTGCGAGACTCCTTTCCCTCTTGGTCACGTTGTCTGCTGAACAAGGCTAATGCTATATGCTCACATTTCTTACTCAGTACATTATCCACAGGCATGTTTGGGAAGAAGCATTGTTATTCAGTTTACATGTGAACCAGTTTAGCCAGATATTGGTACAGTATGAACAATGCTGTTTGCAAGTGACACTGCCTGTGCACCCTACACCTGCTGCCAAGAGTAGAAGTTTAAATTTACAGTATTTGTATTTTCTCAGTAAGTTAATATTAGGTTTGAATGTATGAGCATACAATGTAGTACAAATAATATTTCTTTGTACAGCACTTTTTAGAAATGAAGTCACAAAGTACAGTACTTCCACTATAGGCAACAAATTAAAAACTTGCAAATGATATTTTCTTCTTCATAGATGAATCTGCAGATTATGTTATACATTTATCAACAAATTGTTTGATTAATAATATGTCAGAGAGATGGATAGATGTTCAGTATGTTATCATGAGACAAAGTTCCAGAGTCCAGTCTTAAAACTAGGAGAGTCTTTGCAGTCTGGGCCCTAATAAGCCAAGGAGGGACACATGGAGTACCCTTAAAAGAATACTCCAGTGATTTAATGTTGCATTTTCATACAGTTAGAGGGACTTGTGAGAGGCGACTAAAGAAGAGCAGTCAGAAGAGTGGTCAAAACTGATGCCGAATAGATATTCTGACTTTCAGTCCTGATATGGGTCAGGCTCCAAAAATGCTGGATTCTATTTTCAACTTCTTTTACCCAGAGCCTTCCTGATGCAGGTAAACACCCACGTCTTTCCAACTCCATGCCTCCAAGGTCCGTTTGTCTTATGCCTTCTGTTTTCAAGCTAATGTCAAATTTGTTCATTTTTTCAGACTTGACAGAGCTCTTCCAGAGCCACAGAAGACATCATGAAACTGTTTTCACAGGCTGAGTAGTACTAAACATGACTAGTGAAATTGTAGTGACATGTAAAATCAGTGGAATGCCTCTTTAAATACACTTAATTCGATTATATAATCAACTCTAAACTTTGCTGGGAGCCTGTGTTAAGAGTCTAAGACAGGTGTAATGTGCTCTCACATGGCCACAGTAGAGTCTGTAGCCTGTCAATATTTTTTTTGGTGGAGAAAAGTGGGAGAAGGCTGTTGCAATAATCAAGGCGTGAAAAGCATGTAAGATGGTCTCTGTTTTTCTCAAATTTGAAATAGGTCTTTCTATTGAAGTGATAAAAACATGATAGGACAAGCTTTTGGGTGTGATGCTCCAAGCATAAGTTACTACCAAGCAAGAGGCAGGCTTCATACACAAAAATTCAGTAATTTCTTAGGGGTTAGTTGTTGATTATGAAAATAGTGATGTTTAATCAGCACAGTCTGACCAGCCAGACAGCAGTGACGATGCAGACATTGTGAGGTGACAGACAGAACTGCTGTCTGGAAATCTAATGAGAAGGGAAGTGAAAAGGAGGAAAAAATGGGGTGAGAGACTTATTTCTCATTTGTATTCATTGGTTTGCATGGATTGTCCGTCGTTGCTCCCTCAGACTTTCCGCTGGTATGAATTCCATCAGACACACAGAGCTCAGAGAGGAAAGCAGAGCCGACTCATCAGTGGATTTAAAGCAGGAGACATAAAATCTGAAACAGAGGGTTTACTGTGACAGAAACACGTATCCGACAGATGTAGCACACTTTAAACCTGCTGTTTTGTATATCATGTTGTGTCATTTTTAAACTGGTTTGATGACTTTAACTATAAACTTAAATGCTTTGAGTTGCAACAACTTTCTTTTTAACAGTTACGCAGAAACAGAGAAGTGCATGGAAGTTTTATATACATAAGACACCATATTCAACATGAGAGAGTCTACAGCCATGCTAGCAGCTGTGTGAGGCTGTATTTAGTGGTGCCTTGAGCTGAACGTCATCATGCTAACATGCTCATGATGACCACACTAAGATGCTGATGTTTAGCAGATGAAATGTTTACCATGTTCTTCATCATAGTTTAGTGTGTTAGTGTGCATAGAAATGCTAATTAGCAGCAAGTACAGATAAAGTTTAGCTTTTAGGTGTTTGGTTATAAACTAAAGTAAAAATCTGACCTCATGACGGTGCTAGATGGAAAGTCAAATATCATCCTGGTGGGAACATCACTGAATGTATCAAAGTTCATGGCAATCCATCCAATAGATGTTGAAATATTTCACTCAAAACCATAAATTTCAACCTCATGGTAACAGTGTTAAGGAAAAGTCACTGGTTCAGAAAGTCAGTAGAATTCATTTTCTAAGAACCATGAGTGTCTGTGCAACATTTCGTGGCAATCCTACTAATAGTTGTTGAGATATTTCAGTGTGGAACAAAGTGGTGCACTGGGCAACCATAAAAAAAACTGCTATCCTAAGAGACACACTGCCAGCATGGCTATAAATCATCATATTTTTATCAAGAGATTTTGTTTACTGAAATTTTATTCAAAGCTTCATCATCAAAACAACAATACTACAGCCTTATATGAAATAATTACAAAAGGCATTCCTTGAAATGAATATCTTTTGGTATACTGCATTTTCATATTTACAGTGCAAGATACTGCGGAATACTGACTGACACGTTTAGAAAGTTGCACTCACATTTAGATCAGTGTTATGACTGCTTAGATTCATCAAAACTGGAAAAAAACATCTGAACAGCATCCGTAGATATAGTATTTAGTCAGAGAGTTATTATCTATGGTGAGATGAAAATCTTATCAGTAGCAGCTTTTAGAAAGCTGTTTCAGCAACGGGCAATAATTTATCAAAAGACTTGAACAATGCAACTGATTTCACACTTAGAGATTTCAGTTTCTGAATAAAAAACACTTTCTCTGTAAGTCCTAACCAGCTTTGCACAGGCATGAAAAGAAGCGGCATACTCTGTCATGCATGGCAACAATCTTCAACAGGATATTTACCCATTAAAACCTGCAGCTGGAGGGAGCATAGTGTAACACAACTAAGGAGGTTTAAGTTGAAGAGAAGCCACCACCAGCAGAAACTATGAGCAGCCATATCTGTAGTCTTATGCACTTTAAGATGACCACATACTCTTTAACAGCTGCAGCATAGTGGTTTTTTAGGTTTAAACTTAATACTTTCACTCTGGCTGATTAATTGAGAACAGGAAATACTTTTGAGTATTTATCTGGTATAACTGTTTTCTGCTGATAGTTCAACAATACATATCAAAACAGGCAAAGTATGACAGAAACAATACACAAAAGGCACAACTCTGATCACTTTCGGAACAAAGGAGCCACTATTTAACAAGTCCAATTGTTGCACATTGCTATCCATTGAAGACTTCTTTTACTGTAAAAATCAAAATAATATTTATAAGTGTCCTTTAAGTGTTGTGCAATGTTGTTTCCTGGCAGTCAGATTAGGTCCCGTGGCCACAAATATTCCTGGATTATTGTAGAAAACCATCCAAGTGGGCATCAGTACATTGTTGACTGTGTGTCCTTGCATACCAAGAGAGCGTCCTTGTTAACCTGTAGTATAGAAATCATGGGAGAGAGACAGACAGAGAGAGAGAGAGAGAGAGAGAGAGAGAGCGAGGTCATTCCTCTATGATCTCTCAACTCCGGTGACAAGAGTTGTGATGAAGATATTTTTTGTATTTTGTAATATGTAATTCAAACCACAGCCTCCATGCTATTTCTTTGCTGGATTTTCTTAAATACAGTAGTATAGTATACATTTAACATAATCAAATAAGAATAAACATGTAAATATCCTAAGAAAAATACACAGTACACATGATGAATGCAAACTTCCCTGCATTACTCAAAATATACATATTACACTGCAATGTAGTACAAAACTGGCTAAAAGCAGAGAAATAACACAACATATTAACAGGCATCTCTGAAGCTGAAACTTCACACTTCAACAGCAAATGATAAGCAAACTAGCAATTACAACAAAGAAGCATTTTGCCGAACTCTCACTCACTCGCACTTGATGCACTTCACATCAGAGACTATAGTTTGAACAATGAGAGTCTAACTGTAACCTATAACTGTTAGAGGTACGTATGTCCTTAATATCCAAAGAGAGTCTATCTAATGTGTGGTGGACTATTTTGGGTAAAAGGTCTAATCTGGGTTTAATTCTGATCGGTCCAAATTTTGTGCAGTATGAAGCAGAGGTCAGGTTGGGGGAGAGAGATAACAGAACATCCGGGAGATAGAGTCACCGCTACCGCTTTTCACAGAAGTCCATTCACTTCACAATTACTGACTTTACAGTTCATCCATAGATTTACTACTGTCGTCATCAGCCTCCACACAAATAAAAGGGTGTTGGTCACACAGCATCAAGGATGACCCACAATGGGAGTGACGTGGACAAACTCCAACAACATAACTAACCATGACACAACCTACACTTTCACTTGTGAAGCTGTAAGCTGAAAAATACACTCTACTCAGCCACGTCCCAAACACAAATCATCTGCAATATACTATGCGTGACTGTGGTTTTTAATCATTTCTAGCAGAACTTTAAAATTAAACTTCATCGTGTGTTGTGTGTGTATTTGTTGTTGCTACAAGCTTTTATTTAAATTAATATTCCGATAAGTGAATAATCCCGTTTTGTGCGATTTCCACTCAATTTTCTAAAAGGCAAGTGTCCAGAAGATGAACATAGAAATTCCTCCTGCCTTCCTGTGGATATAGGTTTTTGTGATACTAGTCGGCTAAATGCTTAAAGCTGCACTAATCAGCATTTTTCAAAAAGTCAGAAGGTTCACTCATCGTAACAAACCGACAGAGAATTATTATCTGTTTCCCTTTAGCTCTATGGAGATTATTAGCATCTTTTAGCTCATTGTTTTGGTTTTCTGGCCCACAACTTGGTTCACTCTCTCTGCTCTTCTCAACCTTGTATCCAGCTGCAGCAGATAACGAAGCTTGGATAAATCCACACTACCTACTCAACACCAAACTGCAAACAAACAAAGTTACTAACACCTTGCTGGATGTGTAAATAAACAACAGTTTGCTAACATGTTCACCACAACAACACTCAGTTTAATGTGTGTTATTTGCTAGCTTTTGACTTAATATCATCTCATATAGTGTTGGAAGTTTGCAGTACAGAGCCATTTTGTTTATTTTCTTCATTTTTTTCTAAAATGAGGTTCAACTTCATCCATTGCAAAGCAATTGGTAGGTTTCAAAACTTGCTTTTAAGCAGCTACAACAACATTGTATATGTTTTCTGTCTTTAATTTGAACCAGAGTTACTGTGGAATTTCGCAGGTCTGACAAAGAGGGCACAGCTGCTTCAGTATGAGGGCATAACATTGTGCAACCACAGCAGCAGCAACATTACATTAACTTCTGTTTTGAGTTCTATTGTGTAACCTAACGTGCACAGAGCGCCTCCGTGCTGAATGAAAGAACCCTCTAACCCTTGCACAGCTTTGGAAATAAAATCCTGAGAAAAAGCAGTGTGTAAGGGATGTTGGTCAACAGTTCGCAGAGTGGACCTTGACCTCGCCTTCCCAGCCCTTCTAGTAAGGACACTATTCCGGGGTTAAGTTGCGCCACACTTCCATGCATGCCTATTGTAATCACTAACAGATGGTAGAAGTGTTTGTGCTTTCAAGCAGTACTGTGTGTAATGACTAAAGGGTCACAGTTCATCAGTCACAGCTATACTGAAACCAGCTGGTGCATCACAACAAACAGAGGCTCGCAGAAGAAAGTAAAACCTCTTATAAACCAAGTGGATCTGTGTTGTCCTAATGTCCTAATGCCTCAATGTGTACCCTTAGGCAAATAGATGTTTTTATGTTGAGTGTTTTCACAGTGAGATAGTTCATTAGGTTCCATTCACACCTGCAGGAACATTGCTTAATAATTAATTGCTCATGCTGTGACACATTGCTACTGGCTGTGTCACAGTGATGATGATTTAGTTGTCAGCATTGCCAAACGAACTCTCAAGGTTCTCAGAAGAACAAGAGGGAAAATATTAACTAAGAGTAAAGCTAACATATCCTCTTGCACTTATTTTATGCATTTATTTAAAACAGCATTTTAGAGTTGAGTATTATTACTAAAATGTTATGAGACTCTCTGGTCATAAGGGATAAATTACATGAAGCTGAATAAAATCTGTAGTAAAGTAAAGTATGCTCACTATAAGTTTGTTTAGAGTCTTGCAGTAAACAAATAGATTACTTATTATTATAAACTCAGTAAACCCTCAATAATGTGATCACTCACATTATTGATTACTCACATTTCTATATTTGCAACATAAAAATGTTGCAAACATATTTTCACAAGCAATAGTATTTACAAAAATTACAGAGAAAAACTGACAAGACAGTGACCTTGTGCTCTTCCTGCATGATCACCATCTCTTGCAAAGAGGTCTTAACAATTAGAGCAACAGTGACCTCTGTTGGATAACTTCCCCCAATTAATCTAGAAATGTGTTCCCTTTTTTTCCCCTTTTAGATTTTTTATGTCTGGTTTTAATCTCAGAACAGACAGTCAGACACAAAGGATGTCATTTAGTAGTCAAATTAGAGCAATAACTAACAGTTATAATAGACTTCACCTGTCACTGTTTCACTCCCCAACACACCATATCAGGAAAAGAAAATACATTTTAAATAAGATAACAGTGTAAACAATTACAAAATTAACTGTGAATGTCTGATGTGACATGTATTACGACTGACTGAATGTAGATACTATAGTCAGTGTTGCTGCATGTTTCAGCAGCTTTCCCATCCAGACATATCCAACTTGCAGTTCTCGAAATGGGTAATGAATAGCTGCTAGGCTGTTTAAACATTTCACAGTGGAGCCTTTAGTGTGAATCTAACCTTCTTTTGACAGACCTTTGAGGCACATGTCCTGATATCATCTCATACTAAAGCTTTATTTAAAGATACCTACCATCCTTTTTCATCCACTTGTCCAACTCTTCCATTTCCAGCTCCAGCACAGAGGGCACGTCTTCTTCAAACATGGGCCTGGAAGGTACAAAGTGTTTACACACTCAAATAAGACACAAAAACCACAACAAAATCTACTCTCCAAATGTCCTTGTTTGAGTATTGTGTGTAGGTATTCCTTTTAATGAAGCTGTTATGTGAGCATTACACCTAGCCGTTAGCTGTCTGAGGCTAATGTGTTGCTAATACCGTAACAACACTTTTGTGCTGTTTATGTAGGCTACTCTTTAAAACCAGTAATGCAGTTTACACATTTTCAACAATTCTTAAATTATTCTGCAAAATATTCATACATTTGTACGATTCAACTTTTCACGCTAGCAATCCAGTTTAGCGCAAGCCTTTCAACTGACAGCATTCACACCGCAGTTTCTTCAGAAATTGCTTTTCTAGTAAACTCTTGTAACTTACTCTTGTGGATAATGTGTACATGTTTACTATATTACTCAATGTGTTGTATTTTCTTATGATGACCTGATGTTGACTTTTCACTGGTGATACTTTGTTTCTTCCTGGCATGTGGGGCAAGGTATTTACAATTTTGTGAATCATTTTTACTTGTTACTGTTTTCCCCAATACTGTTTTCACAGTTTCCCACTAGCTTCCAGTAAAGACTACTCCTGTCTACAGCCGGCAGTGCAGACCTTTTGTCTTCCCCAACTGGCAGTCCTCCATACTCATGGTTGCTGTAGCATATTCTGTCGCTACAGTTGCTCTCCCCTTCAGCTCTGACAATCCAATCATTACTGGTTGACGAAAAAAAGTATCACTGTCTACTAGTTTGCCAACGTGGGAAGGTTACCACAGATCTTAATAACTCTGGCATACTGCAAAATGCAGAGAGATTAGCAATAGTCTTAATCAGCATTGTGTGAAGTGATTTGGCAAAGAGCTTGAATGAAATGGAACTTCATTTATTATGTAAAAGTCCTGCACTCCAGATTAAAGCCTTTATTGTAAGTGTTTGTAGCAAAATTACACATTGAGGGTACAAAGCAGTGGACAAATTAAAAATTTTACACGGTTGCCAACAGTCCTTCAAATGATCAGCTGTAGAAAAAGAAATGTAAATTCTCACTGCTTACATTGGCACCTTCTCCGTACTGGACCCATCCAAATATGGATCCTCTTTTTGTAGCTCTATGAGAAGAGAACATGGTTCAGTGATCTTTATTATGATAAAATGGCAAATGGCATTAGAGTGATTAAGTACAGTCTATCTTTAACTTAAAAAGACCCCAAACCTAAATCAGTGGAGTTATTTTATAGTTATATTTATAACAAGCATTGAGAAGTAGCTGAGGTATTTTTATCAATACTGATTCAATCACATTAGAGACTTGCAGTCAGTTACCCTAAATTACAAAAATAATGTATTTCCCCATTTAATGCTCTTGGTATCTAGAATTTTAGCATTATTTGTTACCTTTCATGTCAAGCGAGATGCACTTTAATTTGATGTTTGGAAGTATAATACACATATCTCACTGTAGACATATGCCACTTTATTTTATTTTTGATAGAAAATAGTTCCAATTGCGTCTTTAAATGCTGTATACATGATTAACAAAATTACACACACCCCCAATGGAAATCTCTGCAGTTACACCCAGAACTGTCTACTGTGGCTAAGTGGGAAAATATGTTTTATTTTTATATTTTTGAAATGTTCCCTCTTGTGATGGACATACCTTGAGTTTTCACTTGAGTGTTCCACCTGCGGTTGATGAAAATACAGCAAACTATCATGCTGATGATTAAGACCACCAGCACTACAGGGATCAGGATGATGACGGGATTCAAACCCTCCTCATTTTCTGGTGTGGTGGTCGGACCTGTATCGGTGGGGGTCCCTGTTGGTTCTGAAGTGTCTGCAGAAGCAAGGCAACACTTATGAGTCATTCATTAGACTTTAGATTTGTCACCGCTGCGGTGTTGTTTTTATCGTCCTGTTATAATGATTAATAGAAGTAATCTAAACAAAAATCAGTACTGTGCTGGTATTAGACAATGGTTGATATGACATACAGTCCCTTGTGCTCATGCGCCCCTGTCCTGAGCCAAGGTCTGGGGTATCTTCACCTGGAAACATGAGTAAAGGAAGTAATCAGATGATTTTACTGGAATGTTTCATTGAGTAGAGACTCATGTTTTTTTCTTCTCTCCACTTCGCTGTGCCAAGAAGTGATTGAAATTGCATTAGGATATAACATGCTGAACAACTGAACTGTAAATCATTTGTGAAACACTCTTCGGTAGACAGAAAGTTTATTGCTGTTGTGGACTTACTCTCCTCTGGATGTGTGGGGGTGACATCATGATCTACAAACGGAGAGAGCAGAGCGTCATCATGATGCCAACGTCTACAGTGAGCAATAGTCATGACTTTTGAATTGTCAATTCATTATACAGAGCCAAAAACACTCCATTAGAAATAATTTAATAAACTTTAATAAAGTTAAAGTATAAATGTTTTATAAGCAAAATATACCGTGAATAAAAAAAGTAAAAGTAGTAGTTCTGATATATTATTATATTTGACGTTGTTAGATTATTAACACTGACGCAAAAATGTGTATGAAGCATGTTTCTGTTGTAGATGTTTGAGGTGGAGCTTCTTTTAACAACTAATACAGTGTCCAGTGGTTCCCAACAAGGGGTCGAGCCCATTCAAGGGTCGTAGGATAAATCTTAATGGTCGTCAGATGATACAGGTGAGAGGAAAGAGAAATAAATCAACGTTGCTGCACACATTTGTATTATTTAAATTGTTGATATGAAACCCTCTGACAAATTTAGAGGGGAACAACTCATTGACATCTGAAATGTCACAAGGAGCCCCAAATATGCAATGCTTTTTTGTATAGAGTCACAAGCCAAAAAGACTGTAAACTACTGGTTTAATCTTAATCAATGTACTGTATTTTATAAGCTCATGTGTTTTTTAATGTAAAATCTTAATCTAAAAAGCAACTAGTAACTGTAAAAATAAATGTAGTGGAGTACCATGTACTAATAGTACTTTTACTTTACCACCATTGCCAGTGTTCCCTGACCAAACCTACTCATGGTGGGTATTTCAGATATTTGATATATTTTAGTTTTTAACCAAATATATCAAACTGATCAATTCATCATTGTTAAAAAAGCGCTTAGCATAAAATATAAACTAAAATTCTAAAGGTTTCTTGATTTAAATCTGGAAATACCTGCTCAAAAGAATAATATTTAAGTATTATATATGTATAAGAATCTATTAAAGCATTATAACGTTCAGTGATTAACTTTTTAAATACTCAGTGCTTCAAGCTGGGGTAGGCAATTTTAGAGAAACTAGCAAGTGACAGCAGGATTCACACCCCCTCCAAAGCACTCTCTCCCAAAACACATTTTCATGTGTAATGAGTGCACCGGCAGAGAGCTTGCAGGTAGGTAGACAGGTAGGTAGGTCTCTGGACAAAATTAAATGATTGTCCTGTGACAGCCACAGATACCGGATGTTTGTAATTTTTTGTGTCAGAGCGTTTTAATGATTGCTTATGGGATGTAGAGAGAATTTCAACATTTATAACAACAAATAAGATTTTTCGGTCGACAAAGCAGCACAAAGGAAAATAAAAGAACAGATGCAGTATTGTAGAAGTATTAACGCACTATTTAAACTATACAATCAACAGTAATTATTTACAACCATTCACAACCATATTAATGTCTGAAATATAATCAGAAAACCCGTCAGTTTGGTGGTGTTGTGGAGCCTGATGGCTGATGGCTCAAATGAGCTTCCAAAGCGCTTTGAGGCTCGGGGCTGGATGAAATGCTTCTGAAATAAATTGCCTACACCAGTTTTAAGAAACATTTTACCCAGCACTATTAAACATTCAGTATCTCTGCACAAATTGTATTCCTGGCAGTTTGGATAAGTCTTTAAAACAGCATTTAGACTTTTATCTCGGGAAAATAGAATTTAGAGAAATCCTAAATGAACATTTAACAGGATTAATAAAATATTTAAAAAAAAACCAAATAATTTACCTCAGAGGTTTTAGTGGGAATTCGTCTCATGACAGGAGGCTTTGTGCAGGCTTGTCAAGTTAAGCCACCGCAATCTTAGAAAAGCATTTCTCTATGGACCTCAATTTGAAAACATGTTGAAACAAGAAAGGATCTTCCCCTGATACTGCTGTGTCATACAATTTGTCAGTGAACATTTATGTGTAGAAATCAAAACCAATATTGCTTGTGTTCCTACAGTAGTTCTACAGATGTCGTTTGCCAGAGGTAAGACAATGTTACAGTTTTTCTCAAATGCTAAAACACAAAAGCCAATCCTCTAAACCAAATGACCAGTTGTCTAAACACATTTACTAAATCTAGCCATCATTTTCCAATATCATAAACACATTTCACATGAAGACACAATTCACAAAACACAATCCTCCGTTCACATAAATCTTAACACATTTTTCCTTGCTAAAACACAAGTTGCAAAAGAACTCTGCTCATATTCTCAAATGAAAGCTCATGTGATGCAAAATGCTTGCCACAGTCAGCAATATTTGAACAAAATGAACACACCTGGCGTCATTCATTACACACAACGAGTCATTGTCGATAATGTGAACTTTGAGGGCATTGATGATGTCAGCTTGGCCACAATAGACCGAGTTCTCCGGCGCCAAAAGATGCGGATGAAACAAGTCTATAGGGTTCCCTTTGAGCAAAACTCTGCACGACACAAAGACCTACGTTACGAGTATGTGCAAGTAAGTATACATCCATGTTCACAGTACAGTTAGTGAACATACTGTGTTGCTCAGTGGCCTACATTACTTCTGGACAATACTATGCTACCTGATTGACTGTTGTTCTGAACACCTGTGCACTTTCACATTTTCACAGAAGATATTACAGTTGGACGCGATGGCCAGACCTCATGAGTACCTCTTCCTGGATGAGGCTGGCTTCAACCTGCAGAAACGAAGGCAAAGAGGCCGTAACATCATTGGCCAAAGAGCCATCACTGAGGTTCCTGGCCAACGGGGGGGTAATATTACTCTTTGTGCGGCCATGGGTTTGGAGGGGCTTGTCCACCGGCAGGCTGTCCTTGGGTCTTACAACACCCAACATCTCCTAACCTTCCTAGAGGAGCTAAAAGATATCCTCCTGGACCGCCAACACCACCATCCTGGGCCCGAACATCCCATTTATGTGATCATTTGGGACAATGTACGCTTCCACAGAACAAACCAAATCAGAGAGTGGTTCACCACCAACAGTAACCACTTTTTAAACGTCTGTCTGCCACCCTACTCCCCTTTCCTGAACCCTATAGAGGAGTTCTTCTCATCGTGGAGATGGAAGGTTTATGACAACCATACACTAGAGAGAACCTCCTAAGGGCAAT
>NC_060153.1:6381409-6455600 GCF_021292245.1 Micropterus dolomieu | reverse complement strand
TCCAAGGTCAACGCAGCCGTCTACCAGGAAGTTTTAGAGCACCTCATGCTTCCTGCTGCTGACCAACTTTATGGAGATGCAGATTTCATTTTCCAACAGGACTTGGCACCTGCACACAGTGCCAAAGCTACCAGTACCTGGTTTAAGGACCATGGTATCCCTGTTCTTAATTGGCCAGCAAACTCGCCTGACCTTAACCCTATAGAAAATCTATGGGGTATTGTGAAGAGGAAGATGCAACAATGCAGAAGAGCTGAAGGCCACTATCAGAGCAACCTGGGCTCTCATAACACCTGAGCAGTGCCACAGACTGATCGACTCCATGCCACGCCGCATTGCTGCAGTAATTCAGGCAAAAGGAGCTCCAACTAAGTATTGAGTGCTGTACATGCTCATACTTTTCATGTTCATACTTTTCAGTTGGCCAACATTTCTAAAAATCCTTTTTTGTATTGGTCTTAAGTAATATTCTAATTTTCGGAGATACTGAATTAAATATGATTAATATTTAAATAATATTAAATATGAAGTCGTAGTCCAACAGAGCTAACGACGCTAACAACAACACTGGAACCGGATGTGCACAGAAGCTAGCTGCTGAGAAGCTCCAGTGAAGATGAATCTACGTTGAAATCCAAAAAGTAAAAAGCTAATTTAATAAAAGCAGTTAACTCCGAGCTTCAGAATCTGACCGACTACGGGTGTTTATTTGTCCAATGGTTGCAGCGCTGCTCCTCTCCCCCAAGTTTAGCAGCTCTCAGCCGGCCAGCAGATTTTCAGTCCCCCGCTCTGCCTGGCCCTCTCCACACAGCGCTCTGAATCCTCGGTGATGTACGGACAATCTCAACACTGATAAACTATCGTGACTCAGTTTCATGCGACTTCTTCGCTTGAGTTGAAAATATTCAACTCTACTGTCTGACTCTACTCTGACTTTGTATGTAAACTTACCGCCCCAAACGCTCGCTTCGCTTTTGGTCTGAAAGCACCATAACAGCATCTGATACCCGCTTTCATGTACGCCGGTTCCCGCTTCGGGTAATGGTTGGCCAGATGTGAGGTGGTGTGGAAATGGGTAGGGTATGCAACTTCTTTCCTCAAGCTCTCCTGTACATTCTTCATACTACACCCTCCCTCACGTCTGCTGTGTACAACCGAATGCAACAACATAAATGCTCTAAACTGTCCCAAAGTGTGCACCATTTTTTCAGTGACTCCCACATCTCTGACACCATGTTTAAGGTGAATGTTGCAATTTGGGAAAACAAACACTTCTATCTTTAGACATGGTCAGACGACGTGTCGTACAAACTACAGTTTGTTTAGCCTTCAGACATGGTTGTAAGACGTGTTGTCCGAGGTTTGTTTGAAGCATACTGAGAACTTTAATAGCATCCACGGGGTGTTCACACCCTTAACTTGTGTCAGTGCAGTTTGAGAAAGTGCATACAGGAATAAAACTGTCAATTTACAACACAACTGCTGTCTTTACAAACTTCTGCTCCCGATGGCTTTGTTTTCCTTTACTTCACCTCACCTCCTCTTCTCTATTTCTGACTTGCCACATTAGTCTTTACTTTGCACATTTGCGTCATTGCAGTTCATTTGTCGTTGATCACTGAAGGACTTTAAGTCTGTCCATTATGACTCAAGATTAGTAATCACAGGAGCTGAGATGAACAACACTAAAACACTGTACGAGTCTAGATCCCACCATGCTACACCAGCTTGTGGCGATTGATGAGCAGGGTGTGATTCAGGACTCTTTCTGAGCAGGATTAGAATTTTTCAGTTGGGGTTTTGTGCCGGGGCCACCGCGGCCTCGACTGACACGTCTGAATCCATCTGTGCCCCTGGAGCCGGGACGGGGGCCGGGCTGACTGGGACATCCACTGTTCCTTGCCTGCCGTTGGTCAGGGGGCTGGGCCAGGACTGAGAGTTGTGCACGCCTTTCTCTGGGCAGTTCTGCACAGTGATGATGCGGTTAAAGGCCTTTAGGCGGCGCCACAGCTGCAGGTAGACTTTACACTGGATGTACATGAAGATGAGACCGCCTATGAAGCCTATGGCCACCACAATCAGCTTGGTCCAGAAGGGCCACTCCAGCACTTCTGAGGATGCACACACACAAACACATTGCGGCTGAAAATCGACCTGCAGGATGTGTGACGGTTCATGATCAGAGGTGTGTGCAGAGCTGTGCTTACCGTCTTGCGAATAGTACTTCAGAAGAGAAACTCTCCATAATTCCTCTGCAATCAAGAGTGAGTGTAATTTCTCCTTATTTCTATGATCTCTGAATAAACATGTATGCTATTTATGATATACACGGAATATATATTAATGTTAATTAATATATATCTGTGTTTGCTACCTTTAGCCTTAGGTCCTACAATATGAGAATCATAATACAGATACACTATGATCACAGCACGACACATCACACCATCAACAAAACAACAATGAACTTACAAAAGCACAGATGTAAATCGTGACAAACTCATAAAGGAGGAGCAGATGTGTGCGACCATCAAGTGACCTGCCAAAGTGTCAGTCAACGAAAGACTGGTGGTTTTGCATGTTTAGTTTATGTCACATGGGTGCGGCAGTAGCTCAGTCCGTTAGGATTAGGCTGGAAACCGGAGGGTTGCCGGTTTGAATCCAGCTTGGACTAGAGTTGTGGAGTGTGGACTAGTAGCTGGAGTTCACCTCCAAGAACCCTTAAGACCAGACCTGTGTGTAAATACTAGCAATAGAGTGAAAACATTGAATTTCCCTTTGTGAGATTAATTAAGTATTTTAGAATGGTTTGTAGAGATTTGTGTAGTCACAGTGAACCTTCAGCTGGCTCTGTTTTTTCTCAAATGTAATGAGATTATGAGCAGAGACCGCATGAAACCTTGCTGGTAGATTCTTGTCCTGAACTCCATCTGAAACTCGACATTTGTGTTTGCACACAGTTTGTTTTCTGGGTTTCATTTTCTCTTGGTGTTGAAGGAAATGCTTTTTTCTCATTGCTATCTGATCATAATATATCTCACTCTAATGTATGATTATACGTTAACATAAAAACATGGGTAAGTGTTCACTTTGATGGATCATCTATGTGATACAAAAACAAAAAGTCTTGAAAGCAAGTATATTTTCCAACCATTAACTATGTGAAAAACAGGAATTCTATCACAAAATGTTTATGCAATAAACAGTTAAAGAGACATAAACAATATATATACAAATCTAGTGAATATGTCTATTTAAAGTCATTGTTGCTTCATTTTAACTGCATTTTCAATTTTCACTGGAAACATCACAAACTGGCATGGGATGTGCATGGCCCAGGAGCGGAGGGCTCTGAAGTGGGTGATTAAAACTTCTCAGAAGATCACTGGTACCAATCTCCTGAGCATCAGTTATATCTGTGAGTTGAGATGCCTACAGAGCCCCAAGCTCTCAGACGTTTATACTAAAATTCATCCTCAGCACTGCACTTGATTAATTGTAGTTTATTTCTGTCCACTATTTTTATGATTGATTTTACAACTTTACAACCTGTTGTAATGTGACAAATAAACCTACCTTGTAACATGAGCTTGTTGTAATTTTGAGATAACATGGTTTAATTTAAGGCTTTGTATGTCATAATATCAATATGTGAAACTAGGTAAAACTGCACGTGACGCGGACATATGTGCAATTGTTCAAGTCTTCACTATGGAGCTAGATCCCTAATGTGCAGAGGGACACTTATGGATGACCATCGCAGCAAGTGTATAGGCTGGGAGATTTATGCTTTACAACACACACACAAAAAATTTTCACTAGTTTCACTAAATTTAGAGAAAACATGAATACAACACGTGACTACACAGGAAGCCTATCGAAATGGCATCACCAGAGTCAGACAGCTGTAAAGATCAGCAGGTGAAAAAGTTGACGGTACAATGTGGAGTTTTTGACCACTAGGGGCTGCAATGTTTTAATGATCTGGTGTTGTTTTTATTAGGTGTCTTTTTCCAATGTCGTTTGGTGTTTCACCACAGAGAATCGCCTCTGCGTCACCACCTATGTTTTATCAGCATGAGGATGCACAAAAGCGGACGTGATACACATTTTTGCAGAGGGCAGTAATACGTATCTACAACTGTGACATACAGTATGTACATTTTTATATAATGGAAAAATTGCATAGCCTAACTACTTATGAACCTATAGTATTGCAATGTTACATATATTTTTTTATCCTTGAATTTTAATCATAAAGTTTGTTAAGTTGTATTTTTCCTCTTATTCTAATTCTTAATCTATTTTTTTTTTTTTAGCTAACTGGAAACCTGCATTTCACTGCAAGCATATGTAAACAATGCAGTTTCAAAAAATGTATGGTTTGCAAATGTTGACTGAGGTAGGAAATTAATTAACATGTTTATTATTTTTATACACACAACACCTTTATGTGAGTAATAGTGAATGTGAATAAAACTGTTTAACAATTAAAACTCCCCATGGTACCTTTGATTTGGATCATAATACTGTTTCATTGAAGCCAAACATCAACAAATTTTACCCTGCGTGTCTCCGGTATGTGAAAGAGGGAGTCGGGCGAAAGTACTGACCGTTCTTCCCAAGTCTGATCTCTTCCGCGGTTCTCTTCACCAGAACGTAGACTGACCACAACATACAAACTATTGCTATCAGATGAAACAACACTGAACAGGAAATCTTCCTCCTCTCACTCTTGGACATGTGTAGCTTCTCCCACTGGAAGACAGAGGGATGGAGATGGAGAGGGGATGAGAGGCAACATTGGTTGAAGGCGGAGGGAGAGAGAGAGAGAGAGAGAGATGGTGTTGTTACATTATTACAGCCTGATACTTTTGACTGGTAGAGCAGATCCCAGTTCATAGTTGTGAATGAGGTTTATGAGCTTTACCTTGCGTAAAGGTTTGAGTGTCGTCTCCATAATGAAGTCAAACTTGCAGAGTTCACAGCAGCGAGTGTCTGAAGATTTGATCCACTGGTTGAGACATGCCTGGTGGACGAAACTCAGGCTCCCCGTGCAGCGACAAGGCATTATCAACGGGCACTCGTCATCCCCCTCACAGTGGCAGATCCTACACACACACACACACACACACAAACACAGAAAATAAACACACACAGCAGACACACACACACACACACACACACACACAGATCAGAACAGGCAATGAAATTCAACCTCTGCACTACTTTTATGGATTGTCTTTTACATCGCTGACAAAGAAAATGTCTCATTTTGGATGATAAAATTAAAGTTGAACTTGAACCTGATATTGACAGATGATTAGTGCACACACCCACACTCATATAGGCTCACAAACATATGCACTAACCTGCAGACCTCCAGCTCAGAGTCATCAGAGCAGGGCTGCGCTGTGCCTCCATTCACACGGCAGTGTTTTTGTGGTGTTGGCACTGACATGTCCCCACCCCCTGACCCCTTTTCCTGGTATCTCTTGGTGATGAGCTCCTCGCCGTCCTCTGCCAATGAGGAGCTATTTCCTGCGTTGCGTGACTTGCATTTCTTATCTCTGCCATGTGAGCCTTCCCTTTGTGAAATGTGGCCGTCTCTCTTCATCGAGGACCTGCTGCTGTGCCGCTTTTTAAGGCCTCCGCTGTCCTCCACCAGAGCCTGGTTCTCCTTCCCTTCATTTGAGCCCACCGACTGCAGCTCCATGACCTCTGCTTTGTTCGCTCCATCCCTCTCTCGGCTGCTTCCACTGCGGCGCCGCACTCTTCGAGCTTTCTCTTTGCTCCAGCTGCGGGCTTCGCGCCACGCCTCATCGTCTGAGGTGGAGTCTGACTCGATGGCTCCTGAGCAGCGGAGGCGAGGGGGAAGCTCTCTCCGGTTCTTGGAAGGCCGCTCCCTCTTCTCCCCCTTCTCACTGCGGTCAGAGCTGAGGCTGCGGTCAGTCTGCTCCTGTTTGCTGTTGGTTTCCACGCAGTCGAGGGTGGCGCAGCTGTTCCTCTTGCGGCGGTGACGACGCTTCACCTGCTTCTTCTGGGCCTGAGCTGACGAGCCCAGAGTTGTGCTGGTGACGGTCATCACAGCAACGTGTGTGTGCTTGCTGTGTTTGTGGGATTCAGAAGTATCCTCCTCTAAGCGGGTCAGCTGGCCAGGGCTGAACACACACACACACACACACACACACACACACACACACACACACACACACACAGATGGAGATGTGTAAAAAACAATAAAAGTGAAATGAGATGGATAAGACATGAATGTGATGACATAAACTAAAAAATGGTCTGAAACCTGATTGTAAGCCGACATGGGTCAGTTCACACAAAAAAAACAATTACAAAAAACAATATTTTATAAGTTACTTGCAGTCTCGCTATGCAGAATGATTTGTCTTTACATGTACAGATTCTGATTTGGATTTCATCTGTGGTAGTATTTGTAAAAATTTCATTAAAAACTATCAAGAATCTATGTCCCCATTACTCTGGAAAACCCATATCCACTTTTCACAGGGACTATTTCCTTATCCTTATCAAAAAGTAGTTCACTATGAGATCTCCTATTTATCAGTAACATTTCTAGAAATATGTCAGTATTGCTGAAAGACTGAAATAATACATATATATATATTAGGGCTGACCCACAATAGTCGAAAATTCGAGGCGAGAGAGAGAGAGAAAGAGGGAGAGAGAGAGAAAATGGTCAACAATAAGCTTCAGTTTAGCTTCAGCTCGCAATCGGCGCGCACAAAAACACACAGGACATGATTCGACTATCAGTCGACTATAGGCAGGACTTGACAATGTAAATCCTTAATCGGGATAGCCCTAATATATATATATATATATATATATATATAGCTCCTGGATTGCTCAGTGGTTAATGCCACTGACTTTGGTACAGGTGATTGTGGGTCGATCGATTCCCGGTCAGGGCGGGGGTATCCAGGTGGACCCTTAGGCAAGGTCCTTAATGCTACCAGCCTACCTCGGGCATGAGTGAAACCGCAAATACAAGAGCCATACCGGCTCGGACCTCGCCCGGGTCAACAAGGTCTGCGTCAGCTACTGGAACAAGCAATCCCGGTGAGAGAGGCCGGGTAATGAGTATGCCATGAGTTTGAGCTGGAAGTCCCAAGGTCAAAATGGAAGACACCTCCTAAGGTAGTTGAGAATGACTGAGCTAAGCTCCTGTGGGATTTCAAGATCCAGATTGACAAACTGGTGATGGCTAACCAACCAGACATCGTGTTGATCGACAAATAGCAGAAGAAGGCAGCAGTGATACATGTGGCAATCCCAAGCGACAGCAACATCAAGAAGAAGGAACACGAGAAGCTTGAGAAATACCAAGGGCTGAAAGAGGAGCTAGAAAACATGTGGAAAGTAAGAGCAACAATGGTGCCAGTGGTAATCGGAGCACTGGGAGAGTGGCTACAGCAGATTCCAGGTAAAACATCAGAGGTCTCTGTACAGAAGAGTGCAGTCCTAGGAACAGCTAAGATACTGCGCAGAACCCTCAAACTACGGTGCAAAAACCCAAACCCGGGTCCCGAGCTTGAGGATGCACATACCACCCCGCAAGGGGTGAGAGGGGGATTTTATTTTATTTTTTATATATACATAAATATGTATATATGTAATTCTAGTGAATTTCAACTGTCACTGGGCAGCATCCATCAGAGATATTAGGATTAGGATAACATCCAGCCTGCTTCCATATTTCTGGATCACATCTCCGATTTTTTCAGTGATTAATTTAGGTCTGTATGACGGCTGTTTCATGTTTAAATAATGACTGGTAGAGCTAATCAGAGCTTTGTAGGTAAGGATGGCAATGTCATTCCTATGAGCAAGAGCAAAATATCCAACGTATGAGATGCAGGTCTACAGGTTGCAACTTACAGAAGCATATTTTTCCAATCAGTGTGAAAAACATTAAGTAAACTGTTCTTACAAACTCCCACAAGCTTCTGTGAAAATACGGACGGATATGGCTTTCACTTTGTGTGGTTAGGACAAAATAACTGAACAACGTAATGGGACATGATGTGTGACTGAATAATGAAATGAAAAGAAAATGGCTATTTAGCCCTGATTATCAGGCTGGGTAATCAGAATAGTAAATGGCAAATGTAAAATGATTTGATCATGATATGTGACAAATGGAGGTCCAAGCATCCAGGCATCGAGTCCAAACTGAAAACAAACACAGCGTCCTTTCAGGACTAAGCCTGTCGCCGTGACGACCACACCACCAATTGATATAAAAAACTAAAGGCTCTGCAATCAGCCATCTTCCTCCACTATTGGATTTCAGCAATTTAGTTAATGCCCTCGGGGTGGGGCAGACAATACTAATTGAGTCTCCCAGAGAAGCAGCTTTAAACTGTACATGTTAACATCACAGAGAGCTGTGGCTGCTCTGGTGCCATTTCTTTGCACTTTCTGCCCAACTGACTGTATTTCTGGGTAAATCTTAAAGAGACAGCTGTCTTACCTGCATATGTCCTGAGCAGACGGGGTGATTGATGTTCTTGAAGCTGTGGTGAGTCCTGTTGTAGAATTGCTGGCCTGAAACAACAAACGGACTCAAATTAGCGTCCACGCTTCTATGCAAGTACAACAATCTGTCACTGGTCATCAACTATCACTAGTTTTTCTAAATATCACAACTTCTTTACACACTAACTAATGATTTCATAATCAAAATAAAGATTGTATTTAATGACAAAGCATAAACATGAATTATCTTAAAGCTGCATTAGTTGATTTTTGGGGAAAAGAACCCAAAATAAGCTGACAAATCCTGACCTTTTTTGGCCTTTTAATGTTGTTATTGCTAACATGTTAGCATGCAATTGCCCATGTACACATCCAGCATCCATAGAGAAACACTGCCATTCATTCTGAGCATTTCTTTATTTCTAGCCACCTGACAAATTGAAGCCCAGTATTCACTCTCTTTTTAGCTCTGCTTTGGCCTCCACCAACTCCTGAGAAATGTATCTGAGCCTTGAGCTGTTAGACATTAGGTTTTTGACATTAGCTAGTTGTTAACTTTGTCCTGATTTATCTTTAGACATATACAGTCAATTTGGAAAAAGATGCTAATAGGTGACCTTTACAAATATTGTAAAGGTTTATTAGTACAACCCTTCCATATCATACATAAGAGGAGCTTAAGGCATAATTCTGTGTCTCATGAGACATACAACAGTGTGTACTTAGAGCAACTATATATTGATTGGTTAGTAAAACACATTCTTGCACATCAGATTCTGCTTGGATAAATGATGCTACCATACACTCTGAACTGTGACCTTGATTTTGGCCCTTTACACTCGCTGATATTCAGCGGTTACCTTGGAGATGTTGCTAGATCGACTCCCTGAGCGCCCGGGAGCCTTCCTCCCCTGCAGGGAGAAGGACAGACAGAAAAATCATTAGAGAACACAGAGAATGGCACCTGAGTAGCCTGCTGTTTTCAACCCGGCCATTTCTTTGGCACACAAGATATAACCTTAATAAGACATCCCAACAATATTTCACTGCATTCATGTCAACACAGGAGCAAAGGGAGACGTGATCTGCTGAAGAACAGTTATTTTCGGTTAATTATTTAGTCTATAAAATGTCAAAATGTTTTAATAAAAATATTATAAAACACAGAAAGGCAGCAAATCTTCACATTTGAGAGAATAAAACCAGAGAATATTTCCCATTTTTTTTATTAAAAAACATTTAAAGAGTTTGTTTAATCAACATTCTTTTCTGTCAATTAACTAATCCAGGGGTTCCCAAACTTTTTCAGCTCAAGACCTAAAGAGAAATGTGTTGTCTCAGCGGGACCCAAACTACTGATAAAGAACACAACAAACCATGAATTTAAGATCTGTAAGCTGGAGTGGGGAGTGGGGTCAAATATATCACAGCAATAATCAAATTTGTTGAGTGTAATGTGATCCTGCCAGAATAGGATCTCCCAGATTGGATCTGGCACCTCCTTTGTCACTATCTGCCTGCCTAAGGAGCTGCTGGTCCACTTTTACACAGCCATCATTCAGTCTGTCCTCTGCACGTCCGTCACTGTCTAGTTTGGATCTGCCACCAAAAAGGACAGGAACAGACTACAACGGACAGTCAGACTGCAGAAAAACTCATCAGTGCCAATCTGCCCTCCATTCAGGACTGATACATTTCCAGAGTCAGGAAACGGGCAGAAAGCATCACTGCAGATCCAACTTCTCCCCTCTGGGAGGCGCTACAGAGCACTGTACGCCAAAAATTCCCACAAGCCATCACTCTGATGAACAGCTGATTTCTGCCTCACAGTGTCAGGAACAACTTCTGTGCAATAACCCAGTAACTCTGTCTCCAATCAGCCACCTGTTTACTGGTTACCACTTATTATTTATTCATCATTCTCTATTTCAGAGCTGTTCATGCTGTTATATTGTCATTTTGTATATTGTATATACTGTATGCCAAATCCACCTACCTCAAGTATATAACACCTGCACATAATACTTATTTATTCCGGCATCCTTTGCACTCTACTCCTTGCACTATTGTGGCAATCTGTCCACACTGTTTTTGTTTATAGTGTGTATATACAGTATGTGATCTCTATACTGTAGCCTGTGTGTGATTTTATTATTGTATTATTATTGTATTGTAAGTAAGCACATTGTGAGCAATATACAATCCTGAGTCAAATTCCTCGTATGTGTACACGTACCTGGCAAATAAAGCTGATTCTGTTTCTGATTCTTATTCTGATCAAAATCTGCAAGGCCCACATATATCGCTGTATGCTGGCAAGTGGTTTAATGCTTTTTGGTGTCTAAATATTTTAGAATGTGATTACTGTAAGCCCAACAGCTGAAAAAACGGGGCGTTTGTGCTATGAAAATGTGAAATGTCTCTGGCTAAATTAGGGGGTGGCGTGTGTAGTTGCAGCGCTGTCCACGTGCCTCGAGTTGAAAAAACTTCAACTCAGCAGGAAAGCATCTGACGCCATTGTTCAACTGGATTTGTAAATTAACTGCACTCTGTCTGATCGCCCTGTTTGCTTTTCGTGGTTGTAAACTTTTTTGCACTAACTCCTTCCCTCCTCATTGTAGCAGCGATCCGTGGGAGAAGGGACGCAACAGGGAAGTGAAGGAAGAGAGGGATAGAGAACCATAAACAGCTGTTCCTCGGTCTTCCACCTGCTGATTTCAAGTGATTTTTATTATGAATGCTCTGATAATATAATCTATCTCTACTAAATGTAAATAAATAACGCTTTGTTTGTGACAGCTAGCACCAGGCGTTGTCCAATGTGCTCAAGGTACCAAAGTAAGCACTGCATAGCACTATTATGCATTTCAAGCCCACAAATGGGTCCGTGACCCATCTTGGGTCATGCCCCTACGTTTGAAAAAGACTAAACTAATCACTTAATCTACTGATTGTTTCAGCTCTCTAATCTGCTGTCAGTTTCATGTTGCCCAGAAATTTCCACATTGATAACTGTACAAAGGCAATGTTAACTTTTCAAACTAGATTTTCAATTGTTCACAAAAAAGTGAAATAAAATGTGGGTAAATTTCATGACTTTAGTGTTGTTATATATATATATATATATATATATATATATATATATATATATAATCATTAAACTGAACAACTAAACAACTTTTAACATCACCATCATGTTCTATAGTATTCAGTGTTGGCTGGTTCTGATTGGTTGAAATCTGGCGTCAGAAGTCATGACATGTGTCCTTGTTATTTCATTGTGACCAGAGCTAAAGCCAGACAATCCTATTACCTGGTCATCCTGCTAACAAGATGCTGCTCTGCAATGTGTCTCTATTTAAAGCAAACTAATTGCACGTTTTCTAGAACTTCCTAGAGCGCTTGTTGTCTAAACTCAACTCTTAGACCATGACCTTAACGGTCAGACATCTGTGGCCTCATCTACTGTGTGAGGGTGTACTTTCACTACGGTTGAGAATGTGCTTTGACTGCCATACCAACGAGCCTGGCGTTGTGGTCAATGTTGCATGTTTGGTACCCTGTAGACCCGGGTTTGAATCCGGGTAGGATGACTGCTCTCGCCCTTCACTACAAATGGTGTCAGAAGTGGGATGGCTTGCCGTGAGGTCATCAGAGGCGTGCCCAGTGTGTGTGACCGGATGAGGTGCCTCCAGGGTGGGGCACCCCGGGATGGGAGAACTGTACCATCACTACAGTTGAATGCGCTTGGACTGGCATTGGCGTTGCGGTCAAGGTTGCATGTTTGGTACCCTGTAGACCTGGGTTTGAATCCAGGGATGTCCCCTGGTGTTTGAATCGCAAGTTATTTTCCAGGCACCAACACACTATCGAACCAGATAAGCTTACAAGTAGGCAATATGAATTCATCACATAATATGCAATGTTATATTACTGATTTAAATTACGATATAGTACAGTTTGGCATAGTGTGTTTTGGGGGTAATTCAGCAGAGCAAATATCAAACAGATCAAAATAGTTCATCACATGAATGCAAAATTTGCCATCACGCAGTCCAGATCATTTCGTTCCAACATTGGCCACAATGTCCTAATACACCTAAAGTTATAGTGACTGTAGTATAAACAGCATTGCAAAATCTCTTCAAGTAGACAAATGTGTGTACCTGACTGATATCGTCATCATATTATATTGTCTGTATTGAGTTAATTGCTTCTTATTTTACATGAAATAAATAAGATTTGGTCTATGTAGTGAATGAGGACTGGACATTTCTACTTATTTTTTAAAGTGTTTATTGGCCCTAAAACATCAGTATCTCTTGGCAGGCATCTAAACAGAGCTTGTTGATTTCACACATACTCTGCTGTGGGTTGGGAAAGTTTACCAGTTAACTACCAGATGCATTAAGCAAAAATACAATGGAGCAAATGCAACAAGAAATCTTAGACACAACACAACATTTTCCATGTCCTTCTCAAATCAACTTTTCCTACATCACTTCTTTCAGTTAGCTTTCATTCCCAGTCACAATGCAAACATTACTGGCAGCCAGGTGCATAATGGGACAGCAGAAACACACCTCCAGTCTCAGCTGACTTGTATGTCTGTACTGTGTATATGTGCTGGATTCTGAATGAGCTATGTGTGAAAATGTGTCTCCAAACACACACACACACACACACACACACACACACGCACACACACACACGCACTCACACACACACACACACAGATACCCTAGCTTTTGGGGGTGGGGGAAGAAGTCTGACGCTCCTGATTTTGCGCATGGATCCATGATGATAGAGAAATATAGGCTCCCCCCGTTGTTCGCACCCTGTTCCCAGGAGGAAATTTAGATTTAAAAGATAATAGTCGTCGTCAGGGGCGGAGTTGATGGCTCACTGCAGAGGGAGCAAGGACCTCTAGTGGGTCCTTATACAGTGGGCACTTAACAGCGAGGGAAACAGAAATACATGGCACAGGCTGCAAGCTTTTAAGCGAACTTTAACACCTGTCGTTCTGTTCATTTGGTCTGGACGAAAGGGAAATAAATTATACATTGTTGCATTTTAGTTTTGGTTTTTACAAACGAACAAAGCGTAGTAAGGATGAAGTTATATAGACTGACCGGTAACTCGTTGATTGGACAATACAAATGGACTTGATCTGGCAAAGTACAAGATCTTTAACAGCTTTTGACCTGTTAATCAGGGAAAATACCTGCGGTGATCTGCACAGGAGGTTACCAAATGCTTTGCATAAATATATACATGGCTTATACATATCAAATATAAGATTGCTTCCTGAACAGATTTCAAAATTAGCAGATAATAAAAAAACAGAAATAATAAGCTAACTTACGTGTTTTTGATCTCACCAGAATTCAACTGACAGCTTTCACATTAGCCCAGTCCGACCAAATGCACCAGGGATCGTTTTAACCAAACCAAACAAGTGAGGTGTGAAAACACCCTAAAACTCCCCCAAAAAACTATATAACTATACCCCCTAGAGGGTGGAATCAACGACAATACAAATAGGCCACAGTGTCCACGCTGGTGCTCTTTGCTGCGTGAGACGAGAACCTCTTGGCTGTCGTGGGGGCTCGTCTCTGCAGAGGACACTGACGTGACCTCAATGTGACTTTTGCCGCAATCAAGACACACAAACAAACATTATTCAGAATATTCAACTCAGCAATAAAAATGCATGTTCAGTCAGTCAGGTTGGGTCATTTGTAACTGGAGAGAACAGTATGCCACAGGTTGTTATTCTGAAAATGCTCTTATTTCCAATCAAGCCCATGAAAACGGCAAAGCCAAATAATTGCTTAGTTCATCTCTCAATACTTCTGACTTCCTTTTCTGTCTGTGGCTCTCAGCCCCATGAATAACCTATCCCAGTCTGACCTAAGACATCTGATTGTATTTCAAACAATTATTGTGTAATCTTGTGTATGTAGGTGTGTGTGTGTGTGTGTGTGTGTGTGTGTGTGTGTGTGTACGTGTAGGTCTATTCATATATACAGGAATGTGACTTATTTTCTACATAGAGTCACTACCTTAGATGTTTTTTAAAAACGTACAGAAGTATTTGCCTGTGTCTTAATTTGGAACACTGTGTCAAGTGCATGTCAGTATTTCAGTGACTAGTTTGAGGTGGGTACATTCTTGTCCCACTTTTGTTTCTTCTTTTTTTCCTCATTATTATTAGCGTGTCTCTCTTGATTATTTGTATGTTCACTTTAACAGAAAAACTGGCAATGTAAATCATAGATGTAAACTGTTTAAATTTGCTCTATTCTCTCAATAAAAACACTTTTTAAAAAGCAATTTCCCAAAACATTTAGACACTATAGTTTTAAGCAAACATTGCTTAAACAATTATAGGGATTATTTACAGCCGTGAGTTAATATATAGGCTACAGCAGAAGGACGATGTATGTGGGATTGACTCAAACTACAGTGCTCATGTTCGTCGCAGTCAAGGAACGTGTCATCCTCACATTGGATGCATTGGAGGTCTATGGCACAGAGAATAAGATATATATGGCTTTGGCTATACAGATAATAATTATAGGATCAAGTCATTGTTTCAATCTTTTGATGGGATTTGATGACTATAACAATATTTATTAAAATACTCCATAGCTGTGGTGGACATGATAATACACATGCATAAAAATGTGAAATGAACACAAACATTCTTTAATAGGTACTGGATTACATGTAATACATGCTAGAGGTCTGGTAAATCTTAGTATTTAGATATATACTGTAGTATATACACAGTTTAATACCTGTATGTTTAGAAGTATGAAAGTTTCAAGCTTAATGTATCTTACAGGATATTTAAAGAGTTCAAAGTTGATTTTAGATTCTTTATAATTTCTATAGTTGACATACAAAAAGCAGATCTTGGGTGTACCAACCGACACGTACACTCAGTGACTATATCGTCTAAGCTGATCAAGGGATTTGCTGACAGCCTGCTTTAAATCAGTAGTCCTGTGTGGAGTCAAACCAAACACTTTGCAACCTCCTCTGGGTGTTAGACAAGATGGACACATGTACTGGGACTGGGGCACATGTCTGTAAAGTTTGGTAGTTTAACAAGATGGATCAGTTATTCATTATCAAACATGAAAGAGATTATCTGCCAATAAATCACATATCACTACTCCGAACTTTCATACTGTGGTTAAAAAAGAAATTAGACTGAAATGCCTTTAATTATGAGGCCAACGGCTGTGCATGTGTGCTCTTCAGGTAATTTTTGATTAATCAGAATTTGCATTTCTGAACAGATACAGATGTTTGTGCTACTTCATCATTTTATTACTCCAAGTATTAAATATTCATGTGGTGTTTTCATGTGCTTATGTAAAGCTCCAGATGTCAAAAAACATTGCACATGCAAAAGCAAACACTAAACAAACACGGTCATGATAACTATACATTAAAAGAATATTTAGCCATTTTTATAAATATATTTTTTTACAGTTTAGAAATATGATTTTTTTTTTTACAGTTTTGTTTATAGTTAAAGTTTTATCATGCTATTAACTGCCTCTTTGTGTTCAGTAGATACATGTGTGTTTAGCCTTGCTGGGCACTGGGAAAGAGCTAGTGTTGTTAGCATGTTAACTAGTAACCTATACTTGAAAGAATCCCCTGGGTTTTTTTCAGATTCAGTTAAGTGTTCCACACAAAGGAATATCAAGTCAAACTGGTTGAAGATACTCTAAAACTTTTCACCTCTCATCCAAGAGGTTCTCTGTTCTCTTTCACGCGAGGTCTTCTAAAACAACAGTTTAATGATTTTGAAGTTGTTGTTGGAAGGCACCTACGACAGAGCTAGGCTAGCCATTCCCCTCCTGCTTTCAGTCTTTGTGCCAGGTTAAGCTAAACACAAGTGGACACAGACTTAAAACTGATATTTAATCTTCTCATCCGGCTCTTGGTAAGAAAGTGAGTGGACTTGAAGTGGACTTGCTAACCATGAGTTACCATGCAGTCTCACTACCGCCCCTGCCTGACAAAGCCAATAAAATCTGTGTATTGTATATCTATGTGTATTGCTCTGTTGCATCTGCAAAGTAGCTGCATCTGTACCTCTGTACCATAATAATATTCAGATTTCCCAACTCTTTGGCCCATACTTAATAAACATACACTTTTTTAAAAAGGCAAATGATCCATTCCCATTAATGTATGAGCCACATATACATATCAGGCTCAGACAAACAGTTGTACACTGGCTCCACTATAAGCAAATAACCTGTAATGTAACATCTAAAATAACCTGAAGTAAAAGCCTGACACGTCTAAGTCACAACAAAGCACTGCCAACTCACAAGATCACATGAAAACACTCTGGTCCTTCTTGCTGCAGCCTCTTATATGTCTCAGCCCACAGTTCACTAACTTAGTGATAAAGTGCTATATCAGAGACACCATCCTACTGTTACTTACCTGAGTGCCTGCTGTCTCTGACACTTTGGTGAGTCTATGTGAGGACAAGTGCATGTTTCTGCAGAGGGGATTAACTGATGTAGCGTGGATCGAGGGCTATTTTTTGGTTCGGTACTCTGGCTTGTGATCTGAAAACACCTACAGCCACATTTAGACAACCAACCACTAAGCTACAACTGCGCCGTTTACATTGGTAATGACATGTTTTGCAGAATCTGAGCTTTAAAGGAACCTTAAAACTTGGTATTTCTTCACAACATGAAATATTTGTTCATAAATAAGCAATAGAATAAAATTCAAAGCTAATCTTCATCATGTGTTGTTTTGGTGTCTATGTGGCAGCATAACCAAACAACCCTTTAAATGTCATCAGATTCTGACTTGTTATTGTTAAATCTTCCTTGGTTCAGGGAAACATGCGACATCTCCTTTTTCAAACAGCTTTGACCACCTCAAACCAGAGACTGTTCAGACTGTGGCAGACAATAGTGTGTGTATCTAAGATCACATCACTTATAGTAAGACGCTTATTAAGGCATTTAAGGTTAAAGAAAAATATTGAAATGTACACTTGCAGCAGATTTGCGGACAGCAGAGTCTAGAGATGGAAGAAAAGATATTTGTCTTCTATCTCTCCATCGTAACCCTATGATCATAACTTCTCTATTTATTTAAAGGACCATACCAGTGTCTTTGCTAAGCTAAACTCTTTATCTATAAATCATGGAAATGCATTTCAAATGCAGTCCATACAAATGTTTTATTCTTGAGTTTATTTTTGTGTATGAAAAGCAACCACCAGACAATGTAACAATGTAACTTTAATTAAAATAAACGCAGACTGGATTTTCAATGTGATGGATTGCAGAATTCAGCTAAGTTTTAATATAATTTATTTTATAACAGTGGAAACCAGTGGATGCCTGGAGCAGTAGAAAATGCAATATGTCATATAGTATCAGTAGTTTTCAGTACATGGGCTAAAGCCTGCAAAACCAGATTTTCAACATGTTGACCCGTGTATTATTCCTCTATCTATTGTTTTTATACCTCAAAATAAGGTTAGCTTAAAAATTTAAGTAAAATTGCTCAACTTTATATTCATATTCATATTTGCTTTGTTACGTTTTAAATATGGATGGATTAAATTGGTGGGATATGACATGCCCCATTCAATAAGCTCATTCATGATGTTAATGCTGGACTGACTGTAGTCTACCATGGAGATGATCTACACTGCACAAGGGGCAGTGCACATACAGCTGGTGGCATCATTAAAACAAGATCATTATTAAGAATGATTAGCATGTATGTGTTATCCATTAGCTGTGCGTTATTGTATCCTCAAAATATTTTTTTTGTCCACACAGGTTAGTATCAATGGATAACTGCAGACTGTGGTATAACCAAAAACAGTCCTGCTAAACAAGAAGTTTGCATGTTAAACATGCAGTCTGTGGGCATCCTCATGGTCTAGTGGTCTAAATGCGTGCCATGTGGCCACCACATCCTCTGGGTGATTCATGTTGGGGTCCGTTGTTGTGTGTTATACTCCTCCTACTCCTATTAACCTCATGTTTTATGTTTGTTTTCACTTTCAACTGTCAAATTAAGGCAAAGGAAAAAAAATACACATGGAACCTGCGTTCTTTGAGTCTGATGTTCTAGTTCACTTTGAGTGGACATCACTATATGTAAGCAGGTGTACCCATGGATCAACGTTTATAAATATAAACTAATGTGGCCTGTGCTCTCATGAAGTTAGTTTCCCCCAAAATTAGGATCAAGTTGGATAAAAAAGCTTTTAAAACTACTTCCACCTGAAAAATTGTACATCTTGGTGAATGGTTTTGTTCCTGATTAATTGCTTGAACTTAATTTAGATAGTTCTGAAATAACTTAATTAAAAGTTTTTTTTATTTTCTGGGTTTGGAGGGGTATTTTGCCGTTATTATACATGGTGCATGCACACGACACTGAACTGGCATCAACCACTCGACCACTGACAATAAGTAAACTATATATAACTATATTGTTTTCATAAGAACCCAAACCTTTAATTCATGTATGGCATGCCATCATGACCCCGTTTCTCTTCATGCTAAGTCCCTAACTGTCTACCTCGAGTCCTCCCTGCTGTCAGAGAAAAACACTTTATAGTCTTATGCATGTGACGTAAGATGAGGCAAAGTGAGGTGAGGCGACGTGGTGTGACGTTCAATCCCCCAAGTGAGGAAACAGTGATAAAAGACAGCTGATACTGGAGGCCGACATACAAACACACAAACACGCAACCTCCTCTATAGTTACCAAGATCAATTTACTTTTGCTTTCTGACAACACAAACAACATCTTTGTACTCTTAAATCTCTGTAATCTGTCCAACTTTAAACTAGTTTTAAACCTTAATTGCAAAAATTAATAAATAAATAATCCTACAGTTCTTACTGGAGTTTAGAGGTCAGAAACGCACCTCGGTCTTGTCTTTGGAGCGAGGAGCGTTCTTGCCGTTACTGGCCGTCCCCCTGGCCGGAACCACAGTTATCTGCTGTACTGGCATGCTGCTGTTTCAAGGCAACGCTCTGATATTACTCCTACAGCATTCCCAGGATGCCGCGCCTTCTTGTCCTAAGATCCGCGTCCCTTTGTGTGATCTGCTCTCCCATCCGCAAGCTGTTTTCAGGTAAAGGAGACGGCGCACCAATCCAGATCATCGAGAGGAGCGGTGATGGAACGGGATCAGGTCACCGTGGCAACAGGAGGACAGCTCTGAAGATGGTGGGGTGTGAGGTCGTCATGGCGACTAAGAAACTACTCAACAGTGCTCACCACCTCCGCTTCCTCCTCCACTACCCTCCTGCTAAGAGAGAGAGAGCGAGAGACAGAGAGAGGAAGAGTTGAGATGGAGCTGAGTAGTTAAAAAGAAGGCAGGAAAAAATGTGTTGTAGTTGTGTGTGTGTGTGTGTGTGTGTGTGTGTGTGTGTGTGTGTGTGTGTGTGTGTGTATGTGTGTGCGTGTGTCTTTCTTGAAAGGGTGGAGCCAGGATTTTGTCGTGCTTGCTGGGTAATAAGCATACGGTCCAGGAGGATTAGGGCTTAGACTAACCTCAATCTCCTCCTCTGACCAGTGATGCTGCTAATAAGCTTATGCAACTTGTACACATGGGACAGCACACACACACACACACACACACACACACACACACACACACACACATGCACACTTGGCCTGATTGTTCAGGGACTCGCTGGTGAGACACACTGTGTTGATAGATCTTAAGCCACCTCATTTCTTCTCTCATATTAAAGGCATGTTAGTCGTCTGACTGGCCATGAAGTGAAACACCTACACAAACCATCAGCATTTTCACATAGTGTGTGTAGGTGTGTGTGTTTGGGTGGTGAGGGTAATCCTATTTCGAACTGTAACAGGCCATGAGGATTATGATTGATATAACTGGAAAATGGGTGACTTAAAGTGACCAGTGAAGGGCAGCGACTGACTGAGGTGAAAAGGCAAACAAGGCTTGGTGATCTCATTAACTTTATTTTAAAACAGGGCTGACATATATTGTATTGTTTTCGGAGAGTCGACAGTAGAAAGGTGACAGGAAATGAGGTGACAGAGAGATGGAGAGCGATCTGCAATGCCACAGCTGGACTCAAACTGGGGGATGCTGTGATTTCATGGTCAGCTCCTTCAGCCCCTAGACTACCGGAGCATGCCACCCTTTTAAGCTTTTACCGCTGTGGTCGAGGTTGGAGGTTATAAACAATAAAGTTTGACAGTAAAGCTGTATTGTAAACTGATGAGTCAGGCATAAATGGCTATACTGATGTTATTTTTTGTGTCCAGTACAAAAAGTGGCCAGCCCACGTGGACTTGGTAAGGTTGCAGTTCACACATAACTTCTTACAGATGTTGCATTAAAAACTCCTGCACAGGTGATTTCACTTATTTGGTTGATTAGGCCTCTGCTCACGACTGTGTGGGCTCGCACAAACTGTGTTTGATGGACATCTTCCTGCTTTGTTGCACCTGACCGGGACAAATTACACCTTTATCATACTCATTAGTACACAGAGCCCTGTGACCTCATTTTCTTCAAAGCTACCACCACCTTCAAACTGTGTAGAGGTCTAATCAGAGCAACCGACCTGTGAAGTACTTCAAAGTTCTTCTGCTTCTAGACCTCTGAATCACTGCCCACATCTCAGATTTTTCAGTGCTTCATATAGGTCTGGTGTTGCAGTTTCCCTGGTTGGAAAAACAGCTGAGCCAACAAGAGTTTCGCAGGCAAAGAATGAGGACGCCATCTTCCTATGCCAGAGCCAGAAAAATGTAGATATGCTATACGTTCTAAATTGCATATTTTTTCTTTTTACTTTTATTACGTACAGCAGCTACCCTTAAGAACTATGCACTGTTGCATGCTGTATGCATACAACTGGGACACACTGCTTTGTCTTAACAGTGCACCTTGAACTTTGACCCTCTTGCTAATGCTGCGCAGAGGACTGTGGGTCAAAATAGCCAGAAAAGCATTCCGGCTTGTATATAGAAAAATTTGACAGGATGCAGTAGGATATGCTACTATATACTGGGACATACTAAATATTTTTCTGGCATCCTAAATAATATGGTAGTAAGGGTATTGGAACGCACCCCCAGAATAGCTACAAAAATGACGACAAGCACGGATGAGATTGTTTAAAGTTGACTTACAGGTTTAACACCATTTCAATCGACATATTTGTTTGATTTGAAAGCTTAAGTTAACTGTGCTGCAGCTTGCACATCGCCTGAAAATTATTAAAAATCGATTCCGCCTACAAGTGGACTCCTAATTTCTTCTTAACTTTAGTTACAGTTAGCTCTCTGCATATGAGTGGGCTGTGTTTGGTGGTACAAACTGATGTTATTGTTATCTTGATGACTTCACTTTGAGTTTCATTTTAACATTTGTAACATTTTCCTACAGACGAGTAAGGTGTGTTGAAGAATTTCTAAGCCAGCGGGCAATAAAGTACTGTATTTTTTTGTATTATAAACAGACTGTTCTCTACATTTTTATCTGGTTGTAGTTTTTTTGACCTTTAAACTTTGCTTGGGTTGGTTGGGCAATGTTGAACATTTGCACAGAGAACATTCAACAGCAGCAGCCTTGTTATCAACAAGCACTGCTGAGAGGAAAGGCGGTCAAATAAGTGTCCCAGACATGTATATATGCCCACACATCCTTTTGACATACAAACAGGTGCATTCATGCACATCTTTTTTATACACTCAAATTTTAAAGAAGAGTCCTATATCCCTATATCACACCAACATGTGTGGCACGCAAAGCTTCAGTTCTTTTTCAGATGACAAATGGATATGTTTAATGTGGGCACAAACATTTTTAAACATTAAAATATCTCATACCATCTGGAGAAAGTCCTACACTGGAAAGCAATCATAAATCTTAAAATGAACACATTCATTCATTTTAAAAGAGCATTTCAACTGGTAAACACACACACACACACACACACACACAGGGCTCATAAATAATTAGGGTTAATATGATCTCACTTGAACTTGAGAGGGGATGTGCTAGTCAGCTCTTTGCAGTTTCTGCAAGTGTGTGACAAAACAGAGAGAGAGAGAGAGAGAGAGAGAGAGAGAGAGAGAGAGAGAGAGACAGGGTGTGTGTGTTTGTGTGTCATGTGTTATGAAGCTGCTGTGTAATAGTCAACATCTAAATGCTCCAGTAACAGACTCTGGGTAAGTGAGTCATCCTAATTTCAATTCATTGTGGGGACGGGGATTTCACCTTTTGTAAAGAAATGTGATGATTTTAACAGATGAGGCGTTTACTGGCTACACACAGCTGTGGCAGCGGGTGTAGATGGCATCTCTGCTGACTGAGCTGGAGGTGTGGACAATCGTGTTCTCTCTCCTGGTTTTCGCCCTCTTCACACTTACTGGGATGCTCAGTGAGGAATGTGCACACGTGAATGGTACGACTGCGTGCACACACACACACACACACACACACACACACACACACACACACACACACAGAATAGTATGAATTGTTTAACTTCAACACAGTGCACTATGCATTTATAATAACAATGGATTTTGAATTACATGAGTACTTTCACTTTCACGCAGGTTTCTAATATGGGTGGAAAAAACAGAAACAACTGTAATGTAGTTTATGTAAAGTTAAAACTAATGAAGTCTAATACAACAATGCTTCAACAAATCCTACCTCGTGCAGGTCTACAGTATTACATTCATGAGTTTTAGCAAAGTATACCAATTAATGTGGCAAAGTGTGTATATATATACTAAAAGTATTTTTGTGCAAACTAATAAACACATCCTACAATATCAATTAGTGTAGTTAAAGCACTACGAACTACATCCCCAAAATTTATAGTGGAATTAATTCAGAGTGTATCTGAGGCAGTGCTTTCTCACGTGCATAGAGGACTACCATATTATCTTTGTTCTGATCCTAAATTCTGTCCAAATGTCTTCTTTAAAACTTTATTTTTTTCTGTCTAATATTTCGGTTCATTACTTTTATTTCTTAGACACAAACCACAGCTTCCAAAATTACTATACAGTTGAATCAACATTGCTCCAAAAACAGTTTCAACAAAACTGAACATTATAACCTTTATGAAGATTAGCCTTATTACGGAGATTCTTTATTAGACTGTTTTAGTTAGGTGTCCCTAAAAAATGGCCATGTTGAGTGTTTAACACATGTGTATAGTGTGTTCCCATAGTCCAAGACTGGCGATACTGTTGCCTGTACAATCTTTTTCTACTTAACATAGATAGGCAGGACTTATTCCTTTAAGGAAAACCACATGCAACATCTGTAATTCCTATAGATGTTGAATGGAGGTTTATACATGACGTTGGCAACAGTCATGAACAGACCTCATGCAATCTAAGATGTATAAAATAAGCCATGTATAGAATAAAATAATGTATATAATGTATTAAAAAATCAATAAAATAATCTTAACTCAAAAGTCCACTTTTTATTGGAGATTTTCACTGCATTGCACGTTCTTCAGAAAAAGATAGTAAATGGACCTCTGAGTTAAAATAATCACATCATAGACTGTTATTATGACTGTTAGAGACCCTAAACAGCACAAACAAGCACTAAACTAGTTCAGGAGTAATGTTCTTCTTCTTTCACTTTGATAAAATTGTTTATATTTAGGTGGAAAAAACCAATGGCAGTGACCATGTTTCTCATTTCCTAACCCTCAGAGACAAAAACACAACCACAGAGTGAACAGCTGATCGTGTGACTTCAGCGGGCAACAGCGAATCTTTCTTCCTGTTTGCTGTTTAATGAGGACGTGTCAGCCAAAGCCTTGTGTGAGAGTGTGTGCGTTATCAGTTACCAGAACAAAGTCTAAATCGTGACCTCTGAATGTGTGTGTGTACTTTGTTATAGGATCCTGTACTATTTGCTTCCAGGATGAGGCACAAAGGAGTGGCCTAGTAGGTACACTGTAAAAAGAAAGAAATCAATAAACAAAGACCTGCTTCAACAAACTGTTCTAAGACAGTGTCTCATGCCTGTTTTCTTTCCTCTTTGAGAGTGTGTATATCTGTAGATACACACGGGTCCTTTTGTTTTGAACTTCTGATCTGAAAATAGCTACTGTGATTCTTCCACTGGTAAGTCTCCCCACACTTTTCTTATTGTTTGCTGCTGATTGTGTCATCTCTGACTGAAGCCTACCACTCTGGAGAGGCTTTTTAATATCTAGGTCAGACACAAAAGGTGTGCTGGAAGGATCAGAGGAAGTGCTCAAATTATTCAGCAGGGATCAAATACTGGGGCCTCTCAGTGATAGTATGAGATGTATGTTTTAGAATTGACTTTAAAATTCTATTGATTACTTTTAAAGCTCTTCATGGCCTCTCGCCTTGTTATATTTCTGAACTTTTAGTCCCATACACACCAGCACGTACCTTGAGATCCTCGGGCAGAGGTCTGTTGTCTGAGTCTCGACTGAAAACTAAAGGGGACAGAGCGTTTGCTGTCAGGGCCCCGAGGCTCTGGAACAGCCTGCCTGAGGAAATCAGGTCAGCTGAGTCAGTGAACTCTTTTAAGTCCCTTCTTAAAACATACTTTTATAAGAGAGCCTTTCCCGATCTTATTTGACTTTATTTTATCCCTTTTATTTTATTGTATTTTACAAATTTTATATTTATCTTAAATGTGTATTTTAGTCTTTTCAATGTTTTCATGCTTTTATCTTGTATTGTTTTTGTATTATTGTCTCTTGGGTATTATTGTCTTTACACTTGTTAAAGCACTTTGTAACTTGTTTTTGAAAAGTGCTCTACAAATAAAGATTATTATTATTATTATAATATAAAACTGCATGGTGCAACCTATCTGTTAATGTATTAACATTATTATTAAACAGCATGTTTTTGTAGGGATTCATACTTTACTTTACTTTGTGGTAAAGTTAAGAAAGTAAAAATGTGGTTAGTTAGACAGCAAAGGCATTTTGATTGAAGTTAGGTTAAGGGTTTAGAAAACAGGGTTTGATCACAAAATTCTGCTGAAAATGAAAAATGTATTGTACTGAAGTCATATTCTCTCAGTTCCCCAAAAAAGTTTCCAAAAACTTCTGTGTTGTAACTTTGATCTTTGATTCCAACATTGACTGTTTTATATATGTGAGCCCTGCTTCCAGTTTCACCCAGTTCACTCATACTATGATACTACAGTGCATTTCCTAACTTTGCGATACTTAAACACCGCATCGGATACTGCTATGGTTGTGTGAACTGATCTCAGAAACTCAGAAATAGAAGATTGTGCAGTAAAATGTACCATAAAGCTCCCTCAAGACCAGGAAGAAATATTCAGCTTTGGCAAATTTGTGAGCAATCATACAGTAAGCAGATACAACCCAGCACTACATAGAGCAGTGCAGGTGCACTGAGGAGCAGGAGTCATTATTGAAAGGGCTTAGCTTCCTACCTACCTACTCAAAACCAACAACACACAGACGTTAGTTACAGGTAACAAGATTACAAGGCCCCCTAGTGGAGGCGACATGATACTGCACCAATGAAAAAACTACCTCTAATGTCTGTAACACAAAATTGTGGCTTTTGTGCTGACACATAAAAACAATTTTTGTATGTGGATAATGTGTATTTAAGCTAGCAATAACCTGTAGTTTGAGCATGAATTCCAGTCATGTCCTAATTTTATCCATATTGTATATTATTTTTTGTTCCAAACCTATGATTTCTACATCTCAGATTTGTTAAGTGGTTCAAATAGTGAAAGGAAAAGGTTGATCCAGTCAGATCATCAGGCTACACATGTAAAGCAGTACAAGTTTGCCCACAAATGCAAGCCTGAAACTGGTTTGGCAGCAGGTGTGTAAAAAATATCCAGAACAAGTTCAGTTTTCTGTGCCCAAACAAAATCTGTGCAGCGTAGTTAAGCTAAAATCTAGCAATTGAGCAATTTTAGCTTATTAAAACAAAATATTAACTTTAACATTTAGTTTTATATCCAATAGCCCTGTTGTAGTTGAATATATCGTGCCTGGATGCTAATAAAAAATACCTCAATAAGGGTCATATGTACATATTAAGATTAAGAAATGTTATGCACATTGGTACCTCATATGTACATGTTTATAATATGGAATGAGCTTTCTAAATGATGGAAAGACACGTCTTTGATCATGTTTCAGAAAGATTTTGAGCCTTTTTACTTTATAAATCTGGCAACAATACAAAAAAATACAAAGTGTAGATCCTAGTTAGGTACTTTTAATTTTTATAATTGTTAGTAGTTGTCCTAGTGTACCTCTTGTAGGTCTATTTTTTGAAAATGTAACAACACAGTAAGACAGAATAGGATTTCCTAATAAGTTTGTGTTAATGTGAAGATGTTACATAATGTAATGAAGTGCTTTGTGTTGGGTAGTTGTGTAGATGGACCAGCCGTTCTCTGGCTTTGAGCTGACCTTCATCATCATTGCCTTCGTTATTTTTTCACTCTTCAGCTTGGCTTCAGTCTGCATCCAACCAGAAAAAGAACATCCAGGTATACACTCCTCTTCTGCTGTCAGACACACACACACACACACACACACACACACACACACACACACACACACACATACACACACACACATACACACACACACACACACAGACAAATGTCGGCTTTTCTAATGCTGTACACTGTCTCTTTCAGAAGAAGGTGTCTATGATGCAAAGAAGTCAAGGTCGTCTAACAGAAAGCTGAGAGTGATCACCAAGCAAGCTGGACAGAAGCCATAAAGTCAGAGATCTCTATCTTGAGCTAGTGTACTACAGGGTTTTCAATGTACTGTGAAGTTCTCACAATTGACTCATGATTAACTAAAAACATTTTTCAAATTAAATAATGTCATTATGGCACATAGTGTTGAGTTTTCCTAATAAAAAGGCAACAATAAACTCCGATGTGTGATTCAGTCTCCCTCTGACCTAATCAGTAACATCTTATACAAATGTGGACATGGTCAACGGGTGGCATGCAATCATTGTTGTACAGCAGGAACAGTTAGATATGTACATCAAAATATCACGTCACTCAAATTTTTAGTGTGAGAGATGCCAAAATTTAGTTATTGTCCCCCTTAACTTCTTTCAGTTGGGTTTTGGGTGAATCAGTACAATCATCCTTAGTAATCAGTTGTAAAAACCAGCTAATCTTAAAAATCTAGCTGCACTGATCTGAGTTTTTCTCACTTTTGACTATTAGTTTGTGGTCAGTAGCTTCATAACCTACACAGACACTAGCTGGTTTTGGAAAATTCTTACACTGAATGTTACTGCGCAGGCAATGGTTCCTCTAAGGACGCATAAAAATGCCTATTTGCTGGGAATAGCAGACCCCCGATATTGGTCCTACCTCTGTCCTTTGGCGTCTATAAAGTATTTGATTGTTGGGTAGATCATTACCATTCTGCAGCTGTCACTATCCAAAAATGCCCTAAAAATAATCTAACATAGTACATAATGCTCTATGTTTCTGTTCAAACTAAAGCCATACTTTCAAAATCTGGACACCCGGTTTGCGTGTCCAGAGAAGCCGCTGTGTCTGGGTTAGGATTTAACAAACCAAGTGACTTTTGGCCCCTGAAGCCCCATTGGGGTGACATCCGGGGGCGGGGGGGGGTTTAGAGGCAGCTCCCTGTTGAGCTTGCCCCCTGACCCCTGAACCCTCCGTCAATCCTCCACAGTCAGCCGTCTAGTTGCCGACACGGAGGGGCGGAGGCGCTCAGGAATAAAGATAAAGTTAATCAACCATCGTGAGGCTCCATCTTTGTCTTCACAGAGTGCGGCAGGAGAAGAAAAATCCCCCGCCCGACTCATTTGTGCTGAGTGATGTGTCCTGATGTTCCATACTGTTAGTGTGTGTATTGGGTGTTCACTACTGTTCACGTGTATATACGTCCATTGGGGTCTGTAGTGGGCAATTGGAGATAAAGGGTCTTAAGAGTAATTAAGCTCTGCTAGCTGGCTGCGGCCCTCATTAATGCTGACGACCTTACAGCATGACAACAGACCCGCTATCACTCTAACGATGGACAACAAACTTACCATTCAGATCACAATCAGCACTACTACACACACATATACACACAGTGGACTACACCCAAAAAAATCCAGACATCACGGCACAAAACATCTCTGCTACTCAATCTGTCACCTGCACTCCTCTCTGCATCCACTTGAATGAGTTTACATTAAAGGAAAACTATTTTCAATACAACTTGGGTCATGTTTTTGTAGCTCCATAACAGCTGGTTATAATAACATTATCAACATCACTAAAAATAGGTGAAATGGGGAAACAAAGACAAGCTTTTTAAGAAATAATCACAAGCTTTTTAAAACACATAAACATATGCTCACATAGATGGCACACACGGTCATGTATGTGTTTAAAAACGATGTGGGCCATATGGATAAAATCCTTTATCACGGTATACGTAATGTTACATCACAATATCAATTAGGGCTGCAACATACCATTATTTTCTTATCAATTATGGTCAACTTCAATCTGCCAATTATTTCCTCAGTTAATCAATTTAAAGCTTTGTCAGTAAATTGTCAGAGAATAGTGAAAAATGCCTATCACAATTTCCCAGAGCCAGATGTGACACATTGACATGACTTGTTTTGTCCAACCAGCAGTCAAAGCTCATAGATATTCAGTTTACTGTAATATAATACAAAGTAAGGCCAAAATTGTTACGTGTTACATGTGAGAAGCTGAAACCAGTTTTTGTTGTCAATCAACTCATAATTGAAGCTCTTATATCATTATATATTGTGAAAGTACGTCTTGCCAATATCCCAGAAAATCAGTCGAGTTTAAGAGTGTCTGGACTAGACAGGTACGTCTGTTTAAATACTCGTTATTACCATACAGCAGTTCTGCTGCCCACAAAAGTCTCATAAAACCAGATACATCAAAAAGATAGATGCTGACACAGTATTGTTATGACATAATCTCGGAGAGTAGACTCATTTATATTATCTCAAGGTATATTTATCGTTATATTGCCCAACCCTAATGCTACTCATATGCTACGGCCTTTGCAGTCACAAGATTTGTATTCAGCAGGACACTTACGGGAGGCTTTGGACTGATGTATTGGACAGCCCTCTCCACCACCATCATGAAATGAGAGAATATCTTTTTGTCACCTATCTGTATGTATAACAATTTGTCCGTGCTAAGTGTACCTGTGTACAATACAATAACGTTCAGCTCTGTGGAAAAGAAACACGAGTCCTTTTATAATGCACTGTTCCTCTTAACAACTGTTATCAGAGAGGAAGTTCTTTATCTGCGTGTCGCTGGTCAGGAGATGATGGGACAGGAAGAGGAAAGTGAAAATTCAGGAGGGGAATAGAGGCTGAAGCTTCCTCTGTGGTCGTAAAGATCACAGCGTCTAGGAAGACCATGACTACTAAACCAGTAGCAATAACTGCAGCTCTGCAGTCAAACTCTGTCAAAGTCTTTCTTTCTAATCTACAAAGCATTCAAAATGACCAGACAAGGAAAGGAAAATATGATAATGTATGCTATTGCACTTGTAATTGTTCTAAAAATCAGTCTATGAGGTAGAAGGTAGGTTTATTTGTCACATTAGATTAGGTTGTATAGTGAAATTTAGTTTGTAACTCCCTTCTGCTGCCTCTGCGTAGCAGACAATATGCATTAATATAAAAGCAATCATAAAATGATAAACAGAAATAAACTATCTTAAATGGAGCAGTACTGAGGATGAATTTTAGTATAAACGTCTGATAGCTTGGGGGAAAAAGTTGCCTTGCAGTCTGTTGGTGCGGCGGCAGAAATCTCTTCCCAGAATGCAGCAGGGTGAGCAGGCTGTGGCTGGGGTGGGTACTCTCCTTTAGTATCCTTTGAGCTCTGTGTAGGCACCTCACCTCACCTAAAATGACCTAATATAATATAACTATTTAAGTAATTTATGAAGCAAAAACACCAAACATCTTCATGTGATGATTTGCTGTATTTCTCAGTTTTGTATCATTGTGAACTGAATATGTTTGAGTTATGGACTGTAGACAGGACAAACAAGACATCTAGTGTCAGCACTCTGGACTTTGGAATTGCGACAGGCATTTTTGGTGGACAATTGGTACCAACAACGCTAATTATCACATATCAAAGAATAACCTTTAACAGTAGAAAAGAGATTCCTCTATGCAGCGCAGCGGTGCCAAACTGAAGCAGTTTAATAGGAGGTTGCCCTCTGTGTGCGTGTGTGCGTGTCTCTCTCTCTCTCGTAGGGGAGTGTTTGAGCAGGCTGGGTAATCCCTGTAAAGACGTATAATCCCCAGGAAGAGCAAATATTACAACACGCTCTACTTAGTCACACGGAAAACCTGGTGGGGAGAATTCGGTACAATTCACTTGTTTCTGTTTTCAAGGGCAGAGAGAAAGAGACAACAGAGAAACTGAGACTTGGCAGCAGTTGGATGCAGCGGATACCAGGTGGCTCTGAATGACAATTGAGACGAAATTAGCATATTCAAACAGGGAAAATAAAAGTTTTTTAAAAGACAATGGCAGCTGATATGCAAAGTGCAGCTCACCACAGAAACAAACTACATACCTCAGCTGAGTGTTTGCGGCAGGATGACTGTGTGTGTGTGTTTGTGCATTGGCTAAATCCATGAGGAATCTCTGTCATTTCAAGCAACATTTTTGCAAACACCATAAAGCAATAAAAGCAACATTTCCAAAGACATAATGACACCGACACCGACACTGACACTGACACACACACACATCACTAAACAACCCACAAATGGAGAGACTCTTTTTTCAGCCTCTTTTGTCTATTTTTCAAGGCTAAAGAGAGCTGATGGTCCGAATGCTTGTTCAAAGTCTCTGTGACTATATTGAGCCCCCGGTCCATTAGTGTCCTGCTGCTTCTCTAATCCTCATTCACATGTAATGGCTGACATTTCATCTTAATGTGTTAATTCATTAGCTGGGTGCTGAATGCAGAGTCTCAGTCCACAGAGACGGCCGTAAGCAGACACGCTAATGAGTCCCCACACCGTCAACTGCAGAGCTAATGCCAAGTGAACTGGGTTACCTGCTGCAAGAAAATCCCCTGGTATACCACTGACAACCTGCATGAGAAGTAGGGCTGGGTATTGTTTGAATATTTATACAAATCATAACGTGAATAATATTATATAATTGTTCCCCCATATTTTTTTGTGTCTTTTATAAGTAATAACCAAAATTGTGATCAACGTTAAATAATTACACTTGAATGACATGTACACAGAAAAGATAGTCTGTTTACTTTTCTGATAATTACATCACTGCATCACTCATAAATGTTCAGACAAGCTTAGTATTTGGTTATTTGTGATGCTACAGTATATACAGTATATATATATATATATATAGTTTCAGTAATGAGACGCTTGGAGCAGAGCTGTTTTGCAGGCTGTGACGTACAGACGGAGAGCATCGACAGCATGGTGTAGGGGCATCTCTGTGTAGGAGTGTACGTTCAGTCACACACCATGCTTCTTGCTTTGCATTCAACGACATCAAGCTCGCTCTAGCCTGACCTTTCTCACACATCCAAATGCCATGTAAAAAACAGTCTGCTTGTATGATCAATTTAGAGAGAATTTAGATTCAATTTTAGAAATTCTGAATTTTAAATATTAGAAAATATGGGTAATAGTCTGGAATCACAAATATTTTTCCATACTCTCTTTTCTTTTTTCCCCATACTTATCCAGACCTGGAAATGACTAAAATGTAATTGGGAACCATTTTTTACAAACACACTTTGGCCAATGCTTAAAAAAAAGTACTACTGTTCTACACTCAAACCTAATCATCACACATGAAAACTGACTGGTGATTAAAGAACAAATCATCTTCATACTCAGTGGTTTGATACACGGTGCTACTGAGAAGATGCTAACAAAGTGAAATTAACTCACTGAACTAAATAATTAAGTCAGCAACCATTTTGAAAAGCCAGAAGTTGAATTTTAAGATAAGACTCTTCCCTAAAAACAAAATTCTTGCGGTAAGAATTGCTTTTTATTTAGAAAAAAATTAGATAATGCAGTTGTAGCCATTTAATTACATGCCTACAAACAAACCCGCCACAAAAAGACAGACACTCATGCAGACAGACAGAGACAGTAGACAGCATCCCAGACAGACAGTCAGACTTCTTTGAGTATTGTTAGTCCAGTGCCATCATTTCATTCAACCAGGACCCGGCCCCAAAATGCTCAGTGCAAACACCCCCCTCCACCACCTCTACTACCACCCCAGCACCCGAAAGCCCCCCCAAGATGTGTGTGCTCTCCTTAGTGCGGGGGTGGGGTGGGGGGCAACTGAGGGAGGAGGGATCTGGCTCTCCTCTCAGTCTTGAAGAAGCTACTACTATCAGCGACAGCTTACTAAATCTTTGCTCTAGTGATATGAGTGATAAATCAACATTGTCTGCTCCATCCAATCTTAAATATTTCAGTCACCCATAGTTGCGCGCGCACACACACACACACACACACACACACACACACACACACACACACACACACACACACACACACACACATTTATGCATACACAACATGCAGCATGCATGAGAGTGTGTGTTCAAGGGGCAGTTAGAGGATAGGGAGGGGGCTTCCTGTCATTTGAATTACCCTCTACATGTGGGGTCAATATGTGCAGTGTGTGTGTCTGTGTGTGTTTGTGAGTGTGTGTTTCAGGGGTTGAGCTGGGGGCTGCTGTGGGCACCCCACCTCTCCCCCATGCTCCCCCTCCCTCTAAAAGGCTGTATAAAGGAGGTGGGGGGAAAGGCACCTTTGTCACTTTGCTCTCATACACAGAGACAATCACTCTCTCACTGGACACACAAACACTTCGGACGCACACAATCCTCAGGGACATACTGATTATCTTGGGGAAAAGAGGTCCTTCTCTCTGTACTGGATTCTCCCGCGGCGTAGGCCTTCTGGACTGAAAACAAAGGAGGAGAAAGAGAGAACCGAAACACACTGAGCATCATCAGTCCAGCTCGCAGCCAGAAGGACTCTTAAGACTTCTGGAAAATTATATTTAACTAAGCTCCTCAGAAGCTAACAGCTGCTCAGCCATGAGGATCTTCAACTTGTTCTACCTGCTCCTACTGCTCGCAGCTTTTGTAGCACAAGTCTCCTCTGCCAGACCAGGTAAGCGTCCCAAGTTCCCAACTCTTTAACGTTACCGTCCAGATGACGTTAAAATAGACGAGGACAGTTAAAACATATAACCCGGGTGAACGGTTTTAAACAGCGTTCTAAAACGGTTACAGGTAACCATAGCAACGGTACCGTTACTACTACTTCTTGCAATGTTACATTAACTGGTGAAACACACCTAGCTTAATCAATTTTAAAAGTTAAATCAAATTAAAATCAAATTTATTTCTTGTACATATCTTTTTAATAATAAAAAGCTATCTATAAAAGCTATATTTATCTACGGTAAAATTACGCCCCGTCAATAATCATGTCCGGTGTAGCTAACGAATCCGTTCAATGTATGGCGCGTTCATGACTCATCATTCAGTCCGTAAATAACATACATAACGTTAGACTCGAGGGCGAAAACCCGTTACTGTGAGCCTCCTTGTATAAAGTAGGGCCTATGTCAACAAGCCGTGGCAAAAGAGCTGCAAATCCAACTTGGTTATTACATCTAAATGAAATCAAACAGTTACGTTTTGACACTAAGACAATCGAATTTGCTAACTAAAAGTAAAAAGAGGCTATTTTTTGTGTCAACCCCTACAAATAGGCCTACATAACAAGATAAAACGACTAGGCTACTTTATAGGCTTAATTTCCATTTATCTGGTTTGAGAATGCGTTTAACATGTTATTAACAGCAAATTTGCCAACATGTTTTGAATGCAGCACTATTATAAGTAACATGCGGTGTGTTTAGGGTTTATATGATAAAGGTTCATTTTAATATTAGTCTTTCCAACTCTTTTATTTATTTATTTATTTTTATTTACAAATGGGGCTACAAACTCCCCATGTATGATTAAAGTTTTGCTGGAACTGGGAAAGTAGATATCTTGCTGTCGTAGCAGGTGCGCTTTTTGCGCAAATCCAAGCTGCTTTGCGGTTATACCTCGGCCTTATTGGCGGAGACAAACAGCGGTTGTTAAACAGAGACGCTTTGGGGCTTGAAGTCGTGATTAGAGTCATGTGATGATGGAGAGGATGGAGGAAGGCAGAGAGGGAGGGAGGGAGGGAGGTACAGGAGCGGAGCGCCGCCGGGGATCACATAGCGACCCCAGTGAGTCCCTTTGTCCCGGGTTGGAAGGCACTCCGGCGCGCTTTTGTTAATCGCGGTGTTAAAACGCCATGCAAATACCCGAGCTTTATTAACATGACATGGAGTAGCAGTGCCAAGTGTAAAGAAGCATACCTCCAGGCGTGGGGAGCAGTTTCTTTCAGGGGGAGGAAGAGGGAGCCATAAAGTCATCTGGCAGTTTATCTCTTCCTGGGCTTGGCTGGCAGTCTGTGAACCGCGGGAGTCAAAGTGGATTTATTAGGGACGTTTAAAAATAATCATGTGTTAGGTCTGTGTGTCCCAGTTTATTAGAGGGGGGTGGCCTTGCTGTTGGAAATTGGTCCAAACAATAAAAGCCATGAAAGTGAGCTTTTCTGTGGTCAACAGAGGCTAAGTTAGGCCATAATTAGGGCTTGTTAGTTTTGAAATTGTGCTTTCTGGGGAAATGGTGACTGTAGGAGGTGTTGTTTTTATCTCTTTTGGTGCTAAAAAGCCCAAGCTGAGTTTACTCTTCTCCATTTGGAATTAATTACGCCTGTCAGGTGATATGCAGTCCACCTGCAGACATAAATCTTACTTTTACACCCACAGTTGGATTTGATAAGCAGTTCATTCCTGGTAGTGTAGACTACATATAAAATATATATATATTCCAATTTAAACAGTCTGCTTATCCAGTGACTTTATTCTGCATGTTAGAATTAAAGCATCTCTTTCTTTCAGATTTCCTGAACCTGAGGAGAAAATATCACAAACACCACTGCCCACACAGACGCTGCCTGCCTCTCCACTCCAGAGTACCCTTCCCCTAAAGTAAGATGTGTGCATTCATACATGTGTTTCTGTGTAAAAGGGGTTACGAGCTGAGCTGTGTGATACATGGAACAAAACCAGGCTATAGAGCTGGCAGGTGGCAGTTAAGAAGGTGTGTGTGATTAGTGGCAGAGGTGTGTATTCACGCAGAACAGGAGTGCAAGGGGTGACAGGCTCACATAAATCTCACTAACGATGAAGAGGAAGCCATGAGGAATGTTGTGGGGGGGGGTTCAGCTTTAATTTTGACCTGAACACGCACAGTTGCTTAAAGCTGTGTTTATCTTACCTTGAACTTCTTTTAGCAGGACACTAAATTATGTTTTTTCCCCCATTACAGGACACAAGAATGAGGGTGACCTAAAGAAGAGAAATATGAATACGAAGCGACTGCAGTGTGGCCCAAATACCATGGATGAGTCCCAGCACCAAGACATAGATTGTAAAGTGGGAAAACAAGTCTATGGGGCACACTGAACATGCCATCCAAAGACTGAAACTGCAAAAAAGCTGTTCAAAATCAAACTCAGCTTTAGCTTGAGCACAACTGACTCTTCATTCACAACAGAATTTTAATTAATTAAATGTTTTGGCATCCTGGTGGCCACAGGTCTGGGTCTGTCCAGTTGCAAGCACCTTCCCCTCTTCGTCCACAAAAGCCAATAATTGTGTACTAAACAAAAAGGGGGAAAGGATCCACAACATCATCTGTCATCAAGCATGTTCGACACGACTTAAAAGCGATGGACCAAAGAGCTGGAAACATCTTAGTGACTGCAGCTACGATGGACAGCATTCACAATGTATTCCTACAAAGTGTTTATAATGCATGTATGCACTTCAGAAGTTTATTGAATTACATTTATGTTTAAATAAAAATATGTATCAGCATAGTGTTTTGTTTTTATTGTGTTTATGTGTTAAGTAAAATGACAATTGACTACAGGGTTAAAGTAAATGTGCAACTTTGAGGATTACAATAAGCCAGCCTTCATTTAAATTTGGGATACTTTTGGTTAGGACAGAGTAAAACTATATATTTTTATGTGTGATACCTGCAGTACTCTGGATAACTCTGGGCTCCAAGGAGAAGCCACATGGGACAGAAGTCGTAAATGCTGCACTCCCTGTGGAGTTACGGACACCAGAGCATGAAGAAATCACAATGGGACACAAACACCAAAGGCTCAAATGACGTCCTCAATATTTTGTTAACGTAGATTCCCGTGATTGTTGAAATTTAACACAGAAAAGGCGAGGCGGGAAAAGGCATTCACACCAAGCTAACGTTGACACTGCAGTGACTCTACTGTTTGCGAACCTTTCTTTTAGATCTCACAGTACATTACAGAAAATAAACACTCGCTTACTTGGCTTTCACTCAAGTATTGTGTCAACTGTCACCCTGAAAAGTCTTCAAATAAATAAACAAAAGCATGAGAATATTAAAGATTTATTAGAATCTGATGACAAATACACAAACTTAATGATTGAACAGATAGAAAGAACAAATAAAGCATTTACACACACATTCAGACATAAAATAGCACTTACAGACATTTTACAGCGTTACTTGATCTCTTTCTCTCATTTGACCCTGATAAGTGATAACCTCTCCCTGCTGTATCTCCCGCTCTATCAGTTCCTCTTTAGTGCAGATGATCTCTCAAACTATTTTGCCCCCTCTGTTCCCCTCGCTAACACAAGCGGCAGCATACACAGGTCACCAGGGGTCGTAACAGAGTGATAAAAACTCCTCACCTCTGATCTGTGACCCATGACTCTCCTCCTCCTCCCACTTTGCCTCTTTAACTGTCCTCCACTTACAGCTCACCTCCTTCTGCGTTATCTGTCCATCTCAGGTGCCTCGCAGAGCCCTCCCGTCTTAAGTCTGTGCACACAGGTGCTTGTGTGCGCAGGGATATCCTTACTTTTAGTCTTTTATCCAGTGTTTCTTCTAGCTTCAGGCCTCTCTTTCAACCCCACAGATCCCCTCTGCTTTGTGTTAAGAGAGAGTGTTAAAATGATGGTGAGTGTGGTGGCTGGTTCACGAGGAGGCAGAGGAGGCCGGTCTGTGGTCAGTGCTGGGCCGTGAGGTTGAGCAGCCTCTTGCTCAGTAAGGTGTTGTGCTGTTTCAGGTACTCTATCAGGTCGGCCTGCTTCTCCACCAACTCCTCCAGACGGGAGCCCTCTCTGTGACACAAACAGCACACATGGAGTCTGTTTAAGACTGAGGCTGGTGAATTGATCTCAAGTATATTAAGTGTGGCCTGTCCATATCTTGTTTTTCTCTACTATAGCGCTTCACTGCTGTCCGAAAACCATTATAAAACCGACCGTGGTTAACTGTCAGGCCATCCGCCACTTTGGCAGACTGGGAAAACGCACAACAGAAACACACATAAAGTAAGAGTCACCATATTGAGGCGTCCGTGCATGTGCCTGCGTCACATACAGCCACCAATCAGCTGAGGGAACATCTATGGCGACGTTTCAAACCAAAATCATTAGAGGAAGTCAGCCAGTGCGCTGCTTGCCAGCAACACTGGCTGGACTACGGGAGGTAACTCTGGTGTTGTCAGAGAAACACTGAGCTGATTTTTTTATTTTTGTTGGCAAACTTTTGTATTGAAACTGAGTTATTTTACAGATAAAATTTCTGTGTGGGAGATGGAAAAAAACAGGCAGTGAAAAAAGTTAATTTTAGACCCTGACTGGGTGACATGTTCATTTATTATCATGAATCTAGGTAGGCCACTAATTGGTTCAACCCCACTGTGTCTTTAGGCAAGAGAATATAGAATGCTGCTCCCCATTTCACATGGCTGGACAGAGTTTACACAGCAAAAAGAGACATAACAAATTGCTAATTCCTAGTTGTTCATATGTTTTATGAATATAACTGTTTGCAAAATATGCATACCATGATGGAAACTAAGAATTTAAGGAGGGTGACTGACAGTCTAATGATTGCTGTGATTTTTGTCCAAAATAAATAGAGACATTTTTGAGATGGCTCTAACATGAGAAGAAAATAAGTAAAAAACGTACTTCATGCTTTATTGAACTGATTACCTTTGTGCATAAGAAGCAATAATTAAATGACAAAATTGCTACAGCACTCTCACGAACGTCGACCAAGACCCAGCTTTATTATTTCTCCTTGTTTATTTAACTTCGTTCTGCTGAAGCCTTTATGTTTAGGACACAGCATTCAATTCAGACTGGAGCCGTGTTGTACAAAAAAGATTGCAGTACAGAGGGGCTTATTCAAACATGAGAGCGTGACATAACATTTCCAGCACTTTTATAAAACATGGTGTGGATCTCAAAAGAGCACGTGGACATGGTGCATGTGAATGAGTGAAATCTGTGTACCTGAAACCGGTCTCAGTCTGCAGGCTCGCGATACTGAAGTTGTGTAAATGCTCTTCTTGGCTCACATCTGGAGCAGCTCGCTCCCTGTTGAACTTCATCACCTTGACTAAAACCACAAAACAAAAAAATCTTCAGTGGCTTTTGTTTTTCAGGCAGTGAAAAAGAAAAGTGTCTTATCTTATCAGTTGCACATAAAGACACACGAAACACTAATCACTCAGGTGAGAAACAGCACACATTTGTTTTTTTACTGTTTTCCATCCTTCTCCCTCTCCTAAACACACAGGCTGTTATATCCTGCACTTAGTCCTTATGGGCTGCCATATCCTGCACTCAAACCTGTAATTCTCACACCCTAAACATACACCTTTACACAGGAGGCGGGGTTAGCAGCAAGGAGTGGGTATGGAGCATACAGCAGCTGGAAGAACAGCCAGGGCCAAAATATGGGAGATGTTGGTGTTATTTAAATCAAGATAAGGCCTTAGTGTGTAGGGTTGCAGGGTGAGTGTATGAGGAAAGGCAGAGGGAGGAGCAGGCTGAGTATTGATAAGGCCTGAGTGTCATTAACCAAAGGAAATTGTCAGGGAGGTTCTAAAGAGCACTATCTTTACTTTGCTACAGTGCAACATCTCAGCATCCACACTCACACACAATCTAAAGAAATACTGTGCATTCCTGCATAATGAGGCTCTAAATCTGTGTGTGAGTGTGTGTGTGTGAGTGTGTGTGTGTGTGTGTCAATACAGCAATAGTAAGCAAGTATGTGACAGAGAAAGAAAGAGACATTCCAGAAAGGCAGAGAAATGAAGAGGTGGAGACAAGAACAGACGGTAAAAGGACAAAAAGTGATGATGAGCCTCTGTTAGTTGTGGGTTTGTTTCACAAATGACCAAGCAGAAAGGCAAACTGCTGTCAAATATTTAACTAAATGCCAACAAGGTAACATATTTTCCCACTCTTTCCAAGAAACGTGACAAATGTTTACATGTCTGATAATAACCAGGTTAATGTAATACTTTCATTATAGCATTTATATTCACAATGACTTCTATAAGAAAAAAAATAATTAGGTTAATGAATGTCTAGGAAGTATGTACTGCAGCCAGCGGAAAATGATGTTAGATTATCCACCGCTTTTGACAATGATGCAGTTCTTCCATTGCTTTGCATGCTTTCCACTGCACTTCAACTCTACAACTTGTAGCTTATGAACATAATAAAAACAAGCAAAACAACCCCAACAACCTATAAACACACTGTGCCAACAATCTTGTTTGTGGTACTGGTTGATATTACAGAAACAAAGTCATATCTGAATGGTCTTTTTTTATTCTGGAAAAGGTTTATTCTGGAGCTTTCCTCAAATATCAATAAATCTTTAAATTTCTTAAACGTCCCTTTATTTCAGAGAAATACACTGTAATCAGGAATACTTTCATTCATTCATTTCTATAATAAGGATTAAGATTTAGTGTGTCTTGTTCTCTCTTGTTCTCTCTAAGGGTTTGATTTGGGGTTACTGTTGTTGGGTTTTGGACAATAATTTTCATGTTAATTGCTGATATTGTTGTTAAAAAAATATCTAATGAAGGTGTTTCCACGCAACACAACACTGACTAATGTAATGTCATGTTGAATACTGGCCATCTGTTCATCAGGTTTTGTTTACCCTGATTAAGGTGCATGCAATAACCAGTGTTGATTCTATTTGTATTATTAGCAAAACTATAAATACCCTGAATTAGTGCACATACAGAAAATGAGGAGTTCTTATTAGGGTAACATCAGTCAGGATGTTCATGTAATACAGCAGGGGGCAAAAAACAGACAGAGATACCAAGACGGACGGACCGATAGAGTGTAAAGGAAGTGACACATTTCACACGTCCCTGTTAGAGACTCTCACACACTCACACGGTTGGACAGACAGCACTCAGTCCTGGTCTACTCAGATCTGAGAAGCTTCAATCACACATTAAGAAGTGCACATTTCCAGGGGACAACAGTGAAGCTGCAGAGGTGCTAACAGCTAAAGGTACCACGTATTGTGCTCACAACGACGAACTGCTCGATTCAATATCAAAGAACTGGAAGGAAATGGACCCCAGCGATGATGGGGAATGGAGAGTGATTAAAGTAACGCAAGATGAAGGAGAAGAGGAATGAGAGCACCTTTCAGATGCAGCACAGGACAGTAAAAGAGTTCAAAGGAATATGCCAGTCTACAGTCTACTGAAAAATAAATTCTGCTGATGAAACTGTGTTATGTGCAGGAGCTGTACATGTAGCAAAACGTTAAACGACTATAGGAGAAATCCTGAGCAGAAAAGACTTATCAGCGGTGGTCAACAATGAACGTACATTTAATAATTCTAGGAGATATAGATAACAAAAGAGCACATTTTTGGGTACATTCTAAACATTTGGTTCGCACTTCTGAATGTGGATGCTAAACTGAGAAAAATCACATATTTGATACTTTTAAAGGATGAACACAACTTGGCTGGCATTAACTCCAGACAGTTCGGATTAGTGCTCACAGCTCCTCCAGGCTAGTGCTCAACACAGGAGCCCCCCCAGGGCTGCGTGCTCAGCCCCCTTCTGTTCCCGCTGTACACCCACGACCGCAGGCTCCGACACTGAGAGAACTCTGTTTTGGAGTTTGCGGATGAGATTTCAAACAACGCTGAGACTTCATATCACAAGAAAATCTTGCAGAAATGGTGAAAAGAGTACAACCAAGGAGCAGATCGTTGATTTTAGGAAAAAGGAGATAAAGACTACATCAGTGGAGCTGAGGTGGAGCAGGTGAACAGTTTCAGGTTTCTGGGAATAAGCATCACAGAGAACCTGACATGGTCGTCTCATATCTCCACACTGGTGAAGAAAGCTCAAGAAAAGGCTGTATTTCTTAAGGAAACTTAAGAAGACTAACTTCCTCTGCCAAGTTCTTGCTAACTTTTACAGAGGAACAACAGAAACATCCTTACTGGAAATATCACAAACTAGTTTGGGATGTGCACGGCCCAGGACTGGAGGGTGATTTAAAGTGTCCAGAAGATCATTGGTACCCATCTCCAGAGCATCGGTGATATTTGAGAGGTGAGGTGCCTACACAGAACCCAAAAGATACTAAAAGACAGTACCCGCCGCAGCCATGGCCTGTTCATCCTGCTGCCATCTGGCAAGCAAAACAGAAGTACTGTATCTGCTGTCGTGCCACCAGACTTCAGAACAGCTTCTTTCCTCGGGCACTTAAAATCCTCAACTCCACCACATCCCCCCCCCTCCTTTTTATTTGATTCTAATTTGAAATATTTGTATATGTTTTGTGTAGCAAAAGGGGGCTACAACTTTAATATCATTGTGCAGCCCTGTGTTGTACAATGACCTGCCCCTGATTCTGCTTTGGTTTTGTGCAGGTTTAGCACTAAACATGTTTCTATAATCACCATAACAGGAATACTGTGTTTACAATATGATTACTTTGGTCAAACATGTCTCACATCTCCCATTTCATACAGTCCATGGGGTTTGTGTGTGATTGGGGTATATTGTAGGTACCTGTAACAGTGTGTGTGCGTGTGCGTGTGTGTTAACCCTGTGCCCTGCAGTGCTTACACTACTGTAATTCTGGCCAGGCAGAGGAGAGAGATGTATTCTAAGTTAAGCCTTTGAAGGCCAAGACATGACTTTGATGTGCATGTAGGTCTATAGAGGAGAGTGTATTCATGTTAAAATGAGAGAGGCAGAAACATACAGCAAACCTCAAAGACACACACACACACACACACACACACACACACACACACACACACACACACACGCTTACAATGAGCACGCACTTCAAAGAGAAGTTGACTGAGGCCTTCCTGTATGGACTTCATAGCTGCAGGCATTATATCTCTGCTCCTCTAAAAAGAGAGTTTTTCTTTTCTCCTCATGAACTCACTGATGTCACCTTGGCTCTGCATCATGTGAGTATATGTGTGTGTGCGCGCACTTGTGTTTGTACTGCGAGGCGTCGCTCGGTTTACGTCGTGCCTGACTGCACTGATCTGAGCAGGAATGTTGCGGGCGAATACAGATACCCCCCTTCACACACACACACGCACACACACACACACAGGATCACCCTAACTGTAAATACAGGGACAATGTGTGTGAGTGTGTGTGTCTCCCTGTGTTTGGGTGGAGTTGGCAGAGGGCTACCCTTTGGCTAGGCTAAATCCTAATGCCTCTTATCTTCTCGCCTCTCTGGTATCTCGAGCCCCAATCTGTGCCCTTCAGCTGCCAAACACATCTTTAATATGGATTTCCTTTCATTACAGATTCTTCAATATCCTCTGATACAGCATCTTTAATAGCAGTTTTCCTTTACATACTGAGAGGAAGACTAGTAAATTGGACACATAACATTCTGGGAAATTTCTAAATATTCAGAGTTTTGTGTGCATCACTGTTTCAATTTCATTCAGATTATAATTAAAAAATCTGTCTTAATTAAAATAACTAAAGCAGACTTATCCCAGACGGATTTCTATACCCACTAGGTGGTGCTGGGTATCATTTAAAATACTTTGATATCAGTGTCATAAACTATAAACCAAACTATAAAGATTTTTGAAACTGTACTTGTAATTTAACCATGTTTCTCTCCATTTAAAAAACTTCTGAACTACATCAAGTGAAACCCCAAACTACATCAGGGAATAACTTTGTTAAAACAATTATATCAACAATTGATCTGTTTCAGTTTGTACCAAATTGTTGGACCAACTGATATCATAGATTAAGTGTTGTTTACAGCAACTAATAAAACGCCTCTGTAGGTGAAACTTAATAATAAGTAAACTGATTAATAAATTATTAAAGGCCCAATGCAGAATTTAAACACACAGAACAGAAAATTAGAACAAAACATATCAGGCTAATCAGGGAATTACTGTGAAAACAGCAGTAACTTCTAATTTGGCAGATCAGACCACTGACAACCTCAACCTGCATGTGAGATGTCATCTGTTTCACTCGTAGCATCTGCCAAGAGCCTGTTGGGGTTCATTATAAATGTCTCCACTAGTCAGTAGTTTAGTATCAAGTAGAATATTTCATGATACTTTCTAGAGTTTCCATGTTTTTCGGGGTTCAGATATTATGAGAGCCAGCTGCAAAATAGCACTTCATTCACAAGGTAAGTTCGGAGTAGTTAAATCAGTTAGTCATACATTTGTCATTTTTAATACAAAATTTTGCCATTTTACATTTCATATAATCTCATCCAAACTTCAAACTGTGTTTCCACAAAGGCTTGAAAGGAATAAATACATGCTAAAATTCTAAATCTATGCAAACTGATTTCCCAAATGCTCTCGGGTTGTATTTTCTCTCAAATGTTGTGACTTTTTCACAGCAAATTAAGTAAAGGTTACAGTACGGGCAGTATGTTCTGTTGTGTTGCAAAGTGACTCAATTGCCCTGGTAAATCTTTGCAGCTTAAGGCCATTTCAACACAGCGGGCCAGAGGGAGTTCATTTAAACTTAACCAATTAGTACTTGACCTCAAGGGCAAATAAAAATGACAATAGGCAGCAAGGTAGATAAGTATGGGTATCCACACAAAGTCTGCATGGTGTTTGTACCAGAAGCAAAAAAATAAAAATAGAGAGAGAGGGAGAGAGAGGGAGGACAGAGAGCTGAATGGTTGATTGTCATGCTGTCAGTCTGAAAAGGGCAAGGCAGGTATTGTGATGCGAATGTGCTCAGATAGAGTGGGGGTAGTGTGTGTGTAATGTAATCTGCAGGGTGTGTCTCAGTCTCTGTGTACCACTACTGATATTACTACCAAACGCTGCTGACCCCGTTTTGTGTTTCGAAACACAACGCTGGTGTGGACGGAGATTGTATTCGTTTTAATTCTCCGTTTGTAAACTAAAACGGAGTAGTGTGGATGGGGCCTCAGTCTCCGTGTACCACTACTGATATTCCTACCACCATCCGCAGTAAAACTGGTCTAACACAAATGATGCTGCATTTCTCTTGCAACACTGGAATAAAAACACACCCAGTTTCAAATTATTTACACTGACTTTACATTTACAGACTTCATTATTTTAGGTTAGTAAAATGAATCATACAAATATTAAAATGTGGATACAGGAAGCAATGTCTATTACTAATTGAGAAAAAAAAAAGAGAACTATCATTTGATAATGACATCGGCCCTCTTTATTGTTCATGTGCTACCTTTATTTTGCTATTCAGATTATCTATACTTGCGGCTGTTTTCACATCCTCTACTTTCTACATTGCTGTTGACTTACTGTACAATCTTATAGTATTGTTTATTGCTATCTTTACATAATGTTGTATTTTAGACATTAGATATTATCCACTCTTCTGGTCTCAGCAGTCACAAGATACTTACATTGCAAAGTATAATGACACAGTATAAGTCCAAGTAAAGAAGATGGTTTCAGTTATTCCTGCAGTGAAGACTGCACTCTGTTTTTCTTTTATCTCTTATGCTGTGTCTCAATTTGCACTCTTGTTCATTCACTAGCTATTTTTTATACATGTGCGTCCACACTGTAAATTATGCCAAAATACAATGCACTATGAGTGGAAGCCTTCAGTAAGTTTATTGGGTTAATTTGGCAGTAATGCTCTGTCCGATTGCGCCATGAAGAAGAAGGAGAAGGGGTCAAATGTTGCAATCATCATTTTCAGAAAGTGACCAGCTGTTCTATTTGAGACTACTCTGTCGAAGTTGACGACTTACACAAGTAAGTACATGGTGTACACAGTGAACTACATTGAAGTGTACTAACAGAAGTATCCGCATTAAGATACAGCATTAGATTCTTTTCTTTTATTTCAGTTTATATTTGGTGCGAGGGAAAGTAGGGTGGAACTGGAGAAATTTCTGTGTGTTTGTGAGTTAATGTATTGTATTTACCGTCAAGTGGGTATGGCTTTGTGGGTTGAAAACAAGGGGTTAAAGTTACCTGTACACTTTTTTGAGAGGGAGCGGTTTTGTGCGTGTTTGTACACATTGAATGTCTGATATATAGTATGCAATCCAACATCAGTCACTGCACAAAAGCCTTACAAAAGAGTCAAGTGCAACCCCACTCAATACTAAAATAATATAACTGAGGTCAGTTTACCTGTGTAATAAAGCAGACATGGCAATGCCACCAGGAGCTCCAATCCCAGGATGATGAGCAGCATGTAGGTGTGCACAGTCAGTGATAGTCGTGCAGCCAGAACAACCAGCAGCAGAACATTTCCTGCACACAAACGTACATAAATACAAACATACATTCTTCCTTTAGCATTACTGCCATCTTGTGGAGGAAACTGACCTCTACATGTGCAGTAAAACTGATGTATAGTTCTCTGACAACATGTGTGCGGTTGTACCTGTAGAGTGGACGGTGAGCGGCAGCTGCTTCAGCCCCTGCATCTGTCTGTAGAATCGTAGGTAACCTCTGCTCCTGGCGCGGCTGTGGTGGTGCTGCACACACCCAGTAAACAACTGCACCAGCACCCACAGACACGCCTTCCCAAATAAAATGACGCTGTCGCCTCGCACATTACCCAAAATACTCCCACAGACCTCCACTTGGCCAAATTCCAACACACACAGCAATGCCACACACACTGACAACACCACATACACAACCTGTAATGAAGAAGAGAGCACTGGGAGTGAGACAGATGTAAGGGGTAGGAGACTTTAGCACAGACCAGCATGCAGTATGACTTTAAGTACCCAGGTTAAGAGAGCAAATTGGATAAATGCCTTTACAAGTGCCGTCATGACAAGTTTTAAAGTACTTTAGGATTGCAATTAATTTTTTTTTTTCTTGATTTATCGATTAGTTTTGGTATATAAAAAGACAGAAATTAAAAATAGCCCATCACAGTTTTGCCCAAAGTGACATCTACAAACATCTTTTTTTGTCCAACCAACAGTCCAAAACCCAAAGATGATCAGTTTACGAAGATATAAACCAGAAAAACAGCTGGAAAAACAAATGTGTGACATGTTCAACTATGAAAAGAGTTGTCTATAAATTTTCTGTTAATCGACTAATAATTTATTTGACTAATCGTTTCAGCTATGTGGTAAAAATATCACAATCATAATAGATGATAACAATAAATAAAAACAAATGCATGTGTGTGTAAATGTGTGCATATCATACATGAAGAAGAGACAGCAGACCGGCATGGCAGGGTGTTGGCACAGTCTGAAACTCTCTCCTGATGGCAGAGTGGAGGGCGTCGGCAGAGATCAGCGGCCCGTCCACCAAAGAGTCTTCTTCTATGCTCCTTGACATATCTACTGAGGCGCCTGCCTGCTGGAAAAAACCCTGTATTATTACATTAGTTAAATATAGGGTAACTGTTACTTTAATGAGCTTATTTAACTGCAAAAATATGAGATTTACAAATAATCCCTTACAGGTAAACATTGAGGTATATTTCTATGTGTTAATATATATTTAAAATATTCTGTATCTACTATGCCCCTTTGACCACCACTGTTTCTGCACACAGGTCCAAGGTAACATACTATATATAACTTTCCACCCGATTTATTTGTGATTTGTACAGATAATTATTTTTAACTCTGACGTACTTGTCTGTTTCTAGTGTTGTTGTAATACCAAATTACCCTCCAGATGAACTATCAAGTTTTCTCTTATCTCATTTTGTGTCTCCAGCAAATGTGCATATCAAAGCATATTTGTGAGAAACTGTGATGTCAGACCTGTAACTAAACATCTTCCAGTACTTATTAATGCACCATTCCCATAGAAACAAACAACTAAGACAACCATTAGTCAAATCATTTACTAAGAGGAGCAATAACGTGGCTAGTAAATTAATATCAGAGATCTATGTACGACTATGAGTTAGTGACTGAAAGAGAAAGTGGAACTATGTAATGTTTTTTAATCTGCAGCCTGCACCACAACAGTCTCATTTTAACATGGATGCGGGAAACAGCTGAGAAACCACGAGATTGTAGCTTTTACCACGTGTTAGAGCTAATGTTTAAATAATCTGATAATATGTAAAAGATAATTGTTGCTACAGTCGGATGTCTTGCTGTCCGTTAGCTGACTGCTCTACCGAGGCTAACTGCCTGTTTATCTCGCTTAATAAGCTAACCGTTAACCGTTGACAGGGCAAGCAGTTAACGTTAAACGATGTACGTACTGCATAAAGCGAGGGTCCCTTTGAGTCCATGTTGTTTTGATGTTCGGCGTTTTTTAAAGAAGAAATGGCCAAACAATAACAAACAAGCATTAGTTTACATGCTATGGGGGCGGGCAGACAAACAGTAGCACACTTCCGGTTCCCTTTTTTTATGGAGCCGTTCTCTGTTAAAACTTTGGTTCCTTGCACAATATATCCTGTAATTTGATAATAATGACTTGCAGAAATATAGTGAAACTTGGATTGTTAAAAGTGTGAGATTTTGCCCCATGTATTGTCGTACAAACAGTGTGTGTCAACTGTTTTCTGCTTTAATGGAAAAAGTTGTTCGGGAATACAGACCACTAAGTTGGGTCCTGCTTAGTTACATTAGACGTTTTGTGCTTCTGTGTTGCATATTCCTAAATTCATGTGTGTAATCACATTGGCTCCAGCATAGAAAAATATTGTGCACGGTGGGAGGAACAGGGAACATCTTATTTATGCCCCAGCTCTCCTAGCAGGTGGCCAGGTGTTTGAAAAATGTTTCTAATATTTGTAGAGAAAAAAAAATAGTTTTTTTTAATCTGTTCATTAATACATGCATTTAAACTATTCAAATAATATAAAAAAATATTATATGTTTTAAACAAGTTTTTGTGATCAAAATCTGCAACATCCAGGCCTAACCATCTAAAAAAAATCACAAAACTTATAACAACACTTCTGCTGCACAGAACATGTGATCTCAGGTCTAGTGTTTTATAAGTAGTGGTGCAAGTAAGTACACTTACTCAGGTACTGTTCTGAGGTACATTAACTTACTATGTTATACTCCACTACATTTCAGAGGAGAATGTACTTTTTACTCCACTCGATTTGTCTGACAGTTATAGTTACTTTGCAGATTAAGCTTTACAGTATGATGTATAGTACTTATAATTTCCTCCTCCTCAACCATCTACAACATTAGAATTTTATGTACCTACTTATGTAAAGCAATGGCAGGGACCATTCTGTTGCGAAATAAGTACTTTTGATACATTGGGTTGGCAAGAGCTTTACTTTTAATATGCAAGTAAAAGTTGAATGAAGGACTTTCACATGTAACAGTATTTCTTCATCACATTATTACTACTTTTACTGAAGTTAAAGATGTAAATACTTTTCCTATCATTGTTTATATGTGGATCTATGCTAGAAAGTGGATTTATTACTTTACCTGCCTACGTAAAGTGCAGTTTAATCAACAAAAAAACCCAAAAAACAGAGAGCATCCCATTTAAAATATTTTATTGATAAACATACACTTGCTAAAAAAGACAATGAACTGAACACTCTATTCCTCTAAGTGATGGAGACACTGTTAGGTGTCCAGAACGAGGCAATGACACACGAGGACAGAGAGGTTCAGCTCAGACTCTGGGGAGGCAACACTTGATAGAGGCAGATGAGGAGACACTGTAGGACATTTTGAGTGTGTCACAATATGGAGGAATAATTAACAGAGAAGCAGCAAATCACTTTGTGTCATTGGTTTAGCTCATGGGAAGGGGTGGAAGAGCAGGTGGTAAGGAAAGGCTGATCCATTTAAAATGTTTTTTTTTGCTGGTATGGAACTGTGCTTCAAGTCAAATCACACATTGCATACATACATGCATGCATAATTTCATACACACACACCCCCCACACACACACATACACAATGTGCCAAGACCCAGAGGTCCATGTGAGTTTGAAATACTCCTGCACATCCACTCGCCCTCGCATTCGTTACATAAGGCACTGAATCAGATGCAGTCAGTCTATGGGAATAAACAATGGCTAAAACATCTTAAAGGGAAAGTAGTTAAAATTCAAAGAACAAGTATTATTAATAACATGCATTCTCATTCCTGTAAAATGAATGATTATAAAGAAAAGGCTTATGTAAGTTAGCCAGATTCCCAAAAAATTCCAAAATATGATGACGATGTTACTACATACAAGAGGAAAGTTAAAGTTCAGCTGTTGAGAAGATAACAACCTACATCAAAGTCACACTACTCCATCTGGGCAATACTCACAATAACTTATATATGTTCTTCTTTCATGCAGAACTGTAAACACAAAACCCAAAATGAACAAGAAGGTATGATGACGAGTAAGGCATTATAATGGTCAAGCTACTTCAGGTTATCCAACCCAAACCACTTTACGTCACACTCAGAGAGTGGAGTCACATGATCAGTGCAGAAGCGGTGGTTAATGAATGGAGATTTTGATGTGTTTGAGACAGTAGCGTTCAGCTTTTAGCGTTACACGTTAAGCTTGTGACAGAACAGATCCTTATTTTAGTGTCTTGACTGTGTTAGGTACGTTTGTGCAAAGGCTTAGACACACTGATTTCTTGATTACGTCCATGCTACACGTATTAAAAGCAAGGTATACATGTGTTTAAGAAGCACACACTGTACTATGTGTTGTTGTGTCACTCAGTCCAGTTTTGCGTTCAGTAACATCCATAAAGCTGTTTGTGCATTTCAGGAAAAAACCAGTGATTCCAAAACTCAGATGACATTCTGAGAATTTTCCAGGGCTTTCCAGAATGTGATTCAAGGTTTTGAATTCTTCTCCACCAAATCGCTGACGCTGACAGTGGAAGTTCCAGTTCGAATTCAGGTCTTCATAGTGTTGTGGGCTGACCTCTGCCTGCATTTAAACACATGAACATGTTAAAATCTGTTCTCACATCTTACAGGTTGTTTAACAACACTGTTTGTCTGATCTTATTCTTGTTAGAGCCAGTTTGTTAGACCCTTAAAATGTCAATCAGTCAATCAATCTTTATTTATATGGCATTTTTCATACAAATACATGTAGCACAAAGTGCTTCACACAACAGAGCCATTTCAGAACAATAGTAAAAACATCCCCGCCACCCCGAAAACACTAAAACCCCAGGACCCCAGAACAAAAAGCACTAGAAAAACAGCCCATCAATAGCAAAAGTATGATAAATATATTTGATTAGTTAGTTAGTTATTTGATTTAACTAAATCAAATAAATACAGCTCAGTTAAAAGCTTGGTTAAATAGGTATGTCTTTAGTTTGCCTTTAAACATTTCCAGATTTCCTGCTGCTCTCAGCTAAACAGGAAGGGTGTTCCACAAGCCCGGGCCATAACATTGAAAGGACGCCTCACCATAAGTTACTACAAGAGGACCTGAGGGTTCCAGAAGGTTCATAAGGTGACAGCAAATCTGATAAATATTCTGGACTAATACCATTAAGTGACTTATAAAGTAGTAAAAGGATCTTAAAATCAATTCTAAAATTAACTGGAAGCCAATGCAGGGACTTTAGGATAGGGGTAAATAAGGACATTAGTGATTAAGTGGACTAGCGAGTGGTGGAAGAAGTACTCGTATATTTTACTTAAGAAAAAGTAGCAATTCTTTTATAATACTCTGTTACAAGTAAAAGAGCAAAAGTAAGTCAGAAAAATTTAGTTAAAGTATCAAAACTAAGAGTATGTTCATTTATTAGCATGTAAGCAGCATTTTAATGTCACAGCTGGCAGAGGTGAAGCTAGTTTTAATTATTATATACTGTATATAGCCTACCGTACTTTAACATATTTTATAAAAAAAAAAAAAAAAATCTAAATCTGCAAAGTAACTGTCCTCCAGGGACAAAAGCCAATAGACTTTAAAATAAGATAAATTTAGTAAAGTCTGAAAGAAAAAAGCTTTTTGTATATCGGATAAAGCAGACAGCCTTGACTACCTGTTTTTGTGTTTTTCTGAAACTGACTTCAGAAGCGATTAGCCAGGTCCACACAAGTGTAACAATAGGCAGAGCTGCAAGTACTCTACAAATTCTGTTCTACTTTTTCCTCAAATCCCATCCCACCACTGCCTATATTCACTGCTGAATCGGCCCACTCTTTTTTCCGGTGATATGGATGGGTGTGCTCTCTTTTCTGATGTGCGTTTAGAAAAGAGATGAGAAGAGTGAGACCAAAATCAGGATCAAGATCTCAGCTGTGGTCGGTACAGATCTGCTCAGAGTTTAACAGTTCTTATAAATATGTGACAATCCATTCCACATTTTTGAAATTATGAAAACATACAACAGAAAATGCAGGTACTTGTCTACCTGTAAACACATTGCTGACTTTCATAATCCTCCCTCAACATAATGACCAGCTTCTTGCCAAACGCTTGAATGTGGGATAAGAAGCTGGTCAAGTCCTGCACACCCCTCCTCTTTTTAAGTATATGAATGTAGGTAATGGGGGCTTCTCATGCCAGGGTGTACCAGCCTTTGTGTGTGTTCTCACCCCGAGATGCAATATAGCACTCGTGACAGCTCAGCTGTCCATTACGAATCCGTACGTCAGTCCCTGCAGTAGCGTCACCCAGCTGGCTATTACACAATCCACACTGGGGAAAAGAAACAGAGTCAACAATTAACATTATAAACACACAGTATAGTTTCACACAAGCTACCAAGCGGTTAAATATGTCTTTCAGACTCCTGTGGAATATCGGCCGCCTTTTTGTTTTTCATGTATGCACGCTACCTTGGAGATAACTGTGATGGAGTACACATGCTTTAGTAAACATCTTTAAAACCTTTATACAGAAGCCAGATGCTGCTTCTGTATTAACGTTCCCTAATTAGTGCATGTGTGTGTGTTAGAGTTACAGTACCTTGAAACACTGTATGTGGAAAAACAGTCCCAGTGTATCGATGATCATGGCAGCTCCTTTTCCAAGTGGTTGAGAACAACCAGAACATAGTCTCTTCCCACTAACACACCTACACACACACAGACAGCAGAAAAAAAGAACATTAAGGCATCTTCACTCCATTAAACAGCAAAGCCTAATTTCAATGTTTTTTGTTAGACATGTAGTTGTGTGCTGGCATTATTACCTGCTGGGTGAGGGAGGCTGAGGGGATGAAGGGGAGGACTGGTGTTTGCTTGTTACCGCGTCATGTGATTCAGATCTGTGGTAAAAAAACAAAAAAACAACAGAAAAATAAATCCATGCACATTGAAAACATCTGTAACATGTTTGTAACAGGTTTCAGTGAATAATTATTATTAGTAGTTATTAGAAAAGTCTGTCAGGGTGAAAAACCAAAATGTGTACTTTTCAAGACTAAAATAAAATAAAATGCTTAATAAATAACAAATGAATATTTTTCACCTTGAAATTATGAGCAGTTTTTTTGTTCATCTCTACAGTAGATTAATCAACTATTCAAATGGTTGCCATGTAGACATAAAACACATTCATGTGGTACTTCCAGACATTTGTTCTGCATTAAAATCTTGGCATTCAATTCAATAAGAAAACAGTTCATAATAAAATAAATGTCACTATGAGTTTATATGATATGATGGATGTATGGTCCATAGCTTATAGTAGCTAATGTTAACATCTCTGCTTGTGATACTGTTACATTAGTTTAGCACTTTAGCTAAATGTTAAACAGTAGCTTAGAATTTAGCATTTAGTCGTAATTGTCACTTGTGTAAACAGTGGCCACTATTTAGGAAAAGTTATATAGTGTCGCTTTAATTATGGTGTTTTCATCCATTAACATGTATGCTACCAAATTATGCTACAATACGTTTTTACATAGAAAACACCCATGCATATGATCAGCCTCTCTGAAAGCAGAACATTACTTGGGCAACTTAAATGTGAATAAGAAAAATGACAGAAACTGTTGACATACCTTTTAACAACATGTGTCTGGTTCAGCTGAGGGTTGCGGTCCAGTGAGGCCGTCTTCAGCAGTTCCTGTTTCTTTGAAGGTTCACCATCACATGCAGAATCTACAAAAATACATTAGAAAATAAACTTTTATCACAGAAACTGAGGAATACATGGTCTGAATGCGTCGTTCACACATATGGACACGTCCTGCACATCAGTGTGTAGTTCTGCGTGCATCTCACCGTGGAAGAAATGCAGCTTCGAAGCATGCTGATCCTCCGTCAAGGTGGAGATTCTTTGGCTGTTTTGCTGGGGAGCAATGTCTCCTCCCTCTGTCTCTTTGTTGTCTGGAGCTGGTGATGTTGTCCCTGTCTGGTTCGGCTGCTGGTTTAACAAACTGGTGGGATTGAGGGGCATTACAGTCTCCTCTAGAATCCTTCTTTCCTGGAAGAGGTACACACAAAATAAAGAGAACAACATTTAAGAAAAGCAGAAAGGGATGCTTTTGATTTTATGTGTTTGTCAGTGTGTGTGTGTGTGTGTGTGTGTGTGTGGCTGTACCTCTTCATTGTGTTTTCTCTCCTCCTCCTGCACCTCTAGCTGTGCTTTCTCCCACTCCTTCTTCAGCTTCTCCTGTTCTCTCTGGTATTGCTCCTGCAGAGAAACATGATACATGTTAAATACTGTATGCACAAAAACACACATTTAACACATACATACACAAATACACACACATACATGTACACACATCCAGGTCATCCTGTATCTTCTGTTTTTTGCTAAACACTCACGGTGCCATGCACATACACACCATTCCACCAGTGTACCTGTAGGAGGCGCTCCTGCTCCTGTTGCCACATTTCCAGGCGTTTACGCTCCTCATTGGGGTCCCAGACCCAGTGATTAACACGTTTAGCCAAGTTCAACATGGGGGTCTCAATCTACCCAGATCCCAACCATCAATCACACACATGTATACGGACCAAAAGGACAGAAAGAGAGGAAAGGTGAGAGGACAAGTCTGACTACAGCGACTACAATGACTACTGGAGACGAAGGGTCAGGACAGGGTCAAATTTAAGGATGAAGGAGAAACAGAAACAAAACAAACAAGCGGGAGCTGCCAGGAGATACTCACAGTCACACTGCTCTCCTCAAGTCCCTCTGTGGCGGAGAAAGAGACAGACACTACAGATCACATTTACTGCTGCTAAAAGAAATGAAACAGAATATCTGGAGCAAAAATAAATTCTTCTTCTTCATGACTGACTGTTTTACCTGTGATAGTGGGAGAATATTCTTGCATGCTGTTTGGTGATGTAGCTGGCTGAGACTTTTTTTCCTCCACTGGTCTCCCAGATAATCCCATAGTACCATTGACCTGAAAGCAAAATAATCAAGTAAATTGTCTTTATATGAATGGACAATCTTGGTGTTTTTCAATGTAGTAGCCAATTTAGCATATAAGTCACATAAATTTAAATTATTGCTGACCAGTTTCAAGTCCAAAATATACCATAGTATTTTTTCTTGGGCAGTCGCTGACCTCAATTCATGTAAATGTATTATTAAAATCAACCTGAAGAGACTCGAAACTTGCTTTACATAGGCCATCCATCACAGCGAACAGCTGAAGAGTGTTTCTGGTCAGACATATGTCTCTCCCCTCTTGAGTTCCAGCTCCTACCTTATTTAATACGATAAAAAAAGTTCCCCAAAGAAGATAAAACCACAACAAAATGTTCTTTTGTACCTCATTTTTCTGTTTTATACTAAGGGAGGTAAAAAAAAAAATAAAACTTGCCTATGTTTGTGCAATACCCATGTATGGTTGTGTTTAGCACTGAATGTACTTCTGTAACAATTACTTTTAAACTGTGTATTGTATTTATTTCTTTTGGACTGCAGTCTAAGATAAATTTCACCATGGGCACATTAAAGAATATTCTCTTCTCTTCTCTTGCCATTCTGTTTGTGTTTTCATTTGTGTTAATAAGATGAAAGGAGAGGGAACTCTTCTGTGTTGGTTTATTGAAGTGCTCTTTGCTTTAAAGCAATAAAAAGCTAAATTCACAATATCCTTTTCAACAGCACCCATGTTTGATTTCAGTTTGTTCGTTGGGTTTCATTTTCCACTAACACGGCTCATGAATGGCAAGAATCAACAGCTGACTCTAATGTCTCCGGTGTCAAGATTTTCCGTAAACACTTGAATGCACAACAGTGGAAAATACCTGAAAACAATTATCACGTTCGTCTGCATTTTCATGCAAGCACACACAACTTTGACAAAGAGTAAAGAGAATTTTCATTGTGATGTATCACCTCTCACAAGCTAATATGACATTTCTGCAAGATGATTTTTTTGAAAAGGGCCAGCAGAAATGTAAAGCATGCATTAGTTGTAGTCTAACCCACTAGAAACACAGGTATAGTCCTTTAATATGTCACTTGTAATATTACCTGGCCATTGCTTTGGATATCCGGGTGATGTGGCTCCACATGAGTCTGTGTGAGTTCTGTCACAATGGTTGTCTTGATGATACAGTTTCTGCCTCCAATCAGGGAGCTGATGGCAGAGCCTGAAGATGTGGTACATTTTTCTGTCTGTGGAGGTGGCGCCTGCTCCGCTGCCTCTTGATTGGTCGCAGTCCGCTCGGAGGGAATATCTTTCTCCATCTGTGTGAGGGGAAAGTCTTTGATCTCCTGTGGTGAGTGCCGAGCAGACATAAGTGGAGCGGAAACAGATAAATCCTCTGTTGCCTCTCCGTTCACTCTCACCAACCCGTCCATCTGAGTGGAACAAACGCATAGAAGTCAGGATTAGAGGGATAGTTTTTAGTTTTATTCCTCAATTTGTCTTATTATACTAGAGTTACACAAACTCATGGATGCCCTTTTCATATGTCTGCAGGCAGTTTAAAGATATGGTCAACTTATAGCCTTACCAAGGTCAGTTTGGAACTAGGTTTTTTTAGGGTCGAGGTTTAAGGTCAAATTATTTACCCACAAAATTATGTAAATTATCAACACTGATTATAGAACACAGGAGAAATGGCTAGAAGCCAAAGATCAAATGTAAGTGTGCATTTTTATATTCAGATGTGTTTCTGCTTTTTGAGAGAAGTTTAGTTGCCAGTGACTGAGCCTGACATTTAATTCAACACACCTTCACAGCTGCATGCAGGGAACTAAAAATTGTATCTATGTCACTAGGTAACAAGTAAAAATGTTACAACAATACAACAAATACCTCCTTTAATTTAAGCATGGTGTTAGGTATTGAGGTGGAAGTATCAGATGATGCTCTGGTATGAATGACTGATACGGAGGCCTCACCTTGACAAGTTTGTGTCCAGACTGTGTGTTCCTGGGCTGGCAGTAAGGCTTTGCTGCCAGAAGGGGGACGGCTCTGGGGGATACAGATGGAGGAGAAGGGAGTGTGTGTACAGGCTGCGTGGTGTGAGGCTGCACTTGTGCAATCTGAGGCGGAGTGTGTTTGGTTTGAGGCTTTGCATCCCCTGTCATCAGTTGTTCTTGATGTGTGGTTAGAGACTCTGTCGGTTTGGACTGAGGTTCCTGGAGTTGTAGTGACTGAGGTGGCACATATTCTGAGTCTGTTGCCGGGGCGAGGGGACTGCCAGGTTTTGGGGAGCTAGAGGAGAGAGAAATTGATGTCTCTTGTTGAGTAGTTGTATCTGTGTGTATCTCTTCAGGTTCTGTGTGGCTCTGGTCCATTGTAACAGCTGGTTCTGGTTTGTGCAGAGGTTCTGATGTTTCAGACTCATTAATAGCTGATGCAGTTTTGTGCTCCTTGTCCACCTGATTTAGGTCCTGTTTGGGTTTTGAAGTGGATCTGGGGAGTTTTAGGCTGTCCAGTGTTGCGTCACTGATGGTAAAGCGAAGAGCGTAACGCTGTAAAACTATGGCGGCCTCTTCTGGAGTCGCTGCATTCCTGTAGGCTTGACACAACTCTGCCTCTCTGCGCTCTCTAGAAAAGAAAAGGAAGTAGAGAGACACAAAGCAGTTGGTGCCTAGGCAGTGTTTTGGATATTGTATGATAGGCTATTGTAAACTAAGTTTGACAGAGATCAAAGTTTGTCTCATGTAAAGGGCCATGTGCAACTCTTAAATATCACCCTTACTTCTCCTCCACGATCTCTTTGTAGGTCTTGATGCTTTTCCTCTTGTTGCTGTCATATCCCTCCTCCTTCATCCTTTTCTCCATCCTCTTCCTCTCTTCCTCTTTCTTGATCAGTTCTTGAGACGCACTGCGACGGCGATTCTTCCAGCGAACCAAGTCCTGTTACAGGTTTACAGTGTCAAATAATGGCAGCTTAAAATCCTGATATTGCTGATCCTTGAAAAAGCTAGTGCACATATTATTTTCCCATCTACTACTTAAATGGATATCATATTCTATTTTAAAGTCATAAGTCACTTACGTTTTGCCAGTGGTCCTCATCTTCCAAGAAGTTGTTGTACTGCTCTTGCATGCGCTCATATCGTGATTGGCTCAGCGGCGGTAAGTATCCTACCTCTTCCTCGTTAAGCATGTCACCCAAGCTCACACTCCTAGAGAGGAAAAGCAGTAAAATATCGTGTAAATGGCAAAATCACATCAACCAACATATTCACTTTGTCCGACGTGGCTCTGGAAAACAGCAAATATTTCATTTTAATTGTTTACTTATGGTCACTTCGGTGAATATTTCCAACACAAAATATCAAACAAATCCAATGTAATCTATTAACATAATAAAATACCAGAAAATACCTGCCCCACATACTCAAATACAACCAAGAACAATCCACTAAACATAAATATTACGTATTATCATTCTTACTGTCTTTTTCTGCATATAGTGAAATCATATTAGTTGCAGATGTGTTGCCCCACACCCTCACACAGTAACAAAAATATGTTAAAATATTAATCCCAAATCAATTAAACAAGCAACTGAGAAAACATAACTAACTTATTTTAGCAGCCAAACACATTCAACTCAATAATAGGGTGTTAGTTGAGTAGTGTATATTAACTTGTGAAGTTTAATGATGAACTATTTTTAAACAAACAAGCAAAAGAATGCAAAACAGAACATTACATTAAATGTAACACTTAAAAGCAAAAGGTGAAATGGATTTTAGTGATGAGTCATGACATTACAATGCACAGCAATGAACACAATGTTAGTGTTGTATATTTATATACTTTTGGACTGTGCTCTTGAACTCTAACGTGCACAGTGTGTATATATTTTTGTCATGCAGAAAGTCGTCCAGGTTCACGCCGAAAGACTTACTCAGTGTCCTCAGACATAAAAGCAACTCGCCGGCTCATCCTAAAACAATAACAGAATACAGTGAATGAGAGGAAGAAGCAGGTGAGAGGAATGGGTAGCAGGGTGTTATCCATTTATGCCAACCTCACACTTCACATCCCAAGCGGAGGTATCTACTTAAAACTCGCAGCAAAAAAAAGATTAAAGAATAATCGTTTGGCTCTCGTTCACTTCCATTCTCAGATCTTAAGTGAATTAAATCTAGACTGGATGAGTGGCAGGGCTAAATCTGAGAAGGAGAGTGATGAAGGCACATGCAAAATGAGTTCAAGGGGCATCTCACATCATGGGAGGTAGATCGTCATCATCCAGCCAGAACGGTTTATTTTGTGGTTCTTCCTCATTCACATCCCTCTTTCCCTTCTCCACCTTTTCCTCAACTCTTTCCTCCACACTTTGCTTTTCCAGCTCTGCCTCCACTTTACAAGTCTGGGCAGCAGCAGGACTGGGCGGAGGGGTAAGTGATGGAGAGGAGAGGGGCTCAGTCACACCTGTGACAGACGTGTTAGGGATTGTCATGGCTCCCTCTTGCTTTCCATCCTCCTCTTGCCTCTCCGTCAGCCCCCCACACTTGGAGAGGGTTGAAGTTATGGAGGACCGGGCCTGAGGTTCTGCTGCCAAGATGCTGCTAAAATCCAGTGACAAGGCCATGATTACTAGAAAATACAGCTGGTAAATCCAGACTGAATCACAAACAACAAACTACAGCTGCTCTCTGCTGAAACGTTTAACCATGTTGCCCTTCTGAACACACCCCAGTAGCAAAATAGTGGTTTCTATCAGCTGTCAAAGGCAAACAAAAGTGAGGAGAGGCCAGAACAGAGTCAGATCACCCAAATTAAAATAAAATTAATAATTAATAAAAATAATAATTTCTCACTTACATCTAATGGTATCTAGTCATGCAGATAGTTTTAGTGTTATCTGCTGAGGTTGTGAGATATCAGCAATGTCTCTGAGATTTTAGCCTCAATACAACATAGGTGAAAGGAATTTTGTTTGTGGTGCACTGAAAACCCACAAGTATAAATTTCAAAAGCAACATCTCATTCCAGAAACTGCTAGTTTGGATAATCCACAAATCTCATGGTGATCAGTCTTCATTGGAACTACTTTTTACTAAAGACATAGTCCCCATGCAAAGACTACAAGAGGCCATTCTTTTTTGCAAGTCCTCCCTCTGTATGAGGTCAGTGCTGCTTATTGTAGTTTCAGCTTTATTTACTTGTGTCTTGGGCTCAAACTTTAAAAGATAAATATCTCAAAACCTGGGAAATAAAACTAAAATGATCTGTCTTTCTAGATATCGCTGGGTAAGCCAAAAAATATACAGTATGTACTAAAATATGAGTACTAGTACAAATAGAGACACTGTTCAGTTGGCTCACTACTTGTGTATCTTAGAGTTTTGCATTCAGTAAACAGCACATCAACTGAACATTCAAAAATGTGGAATTTGTCTTAAGGTTAAGTGTGTAAGATTTAGTGGCATCTAGTGGTGAGGGTTGTGAATTGCAACCATCTGTCCAGTCTGCCACTGCCCCCTAACCTTTCAAAGAGTGCAGGACAGCTACGGTGGCTGACACAGCACAAAAGGTGCTGTCTCCTGAGACAGCAGAGAGTGGCCAGTCAAGAAATGAGGTTTCTTCACGTAGATATATTAAGAAATTATATTTACTTTATTATTTAGTAAAACCATATGCTATTGCGACTTGGCCACTGACAGATAACATGGAAAATGTAAGCCAAGAGTGTGAAACATTGTCACTGACATTAAAAGAGTCTAGCCTGCTTGACACACCGCTGAAAGCGCAGTCAGAAAATGTGATTCCCCTAAATGTCTGGATGGACATACTGGGGAAATGAAAAAGCATCCGTAGGTTGATGGATGTGGATCAATCACCGAAACACACACACTATAGCAAATCCCGTAATGGGAGTATGAGAAACTGCTGCATAATCCATTTGTTGAAGAGAAAAATTGTCTACCTTAGAGGTACAACTCCTGTGCTTTATCAAGTGAGCTAACCAAACACCACGTGAATGCAGTCTAATATTACATCTTATATTCTTACCCACGATTAATGGTTGAAAATATTGCTCCGATGCAAAACTTATTTGCAGACCGCTGCTGTATATTATTACTACTTATTCTTTGAATGTTACGTATTCAACGTAGTGTAGAGGGTCTACACTGCCTGAATTCTACCAGAAGTAGAACTAGAAGAACGCAGTGACGAAACACGCTCTGTAGTGCTGTTTGTCTATTTTCAGCTACTGTAGAAACATGATGATGCAACGTGGCAGCGTCCATGGAAGGGGGGACCCGTGGTTATGTAGATATAAATGGCTCATTCTAAGGTAATAAAAACATAACGGTTTATTATATAAGGTCTTTATATACCACTGAAAACAGTTATGGGTCTTATATTGCATTTCTGTCAATAGATCCTCAGAAATATTACACACTGGACCTTTAAGGCAAACATACAATTCAGAGTATGTGGAGAATTAAGAGTGCAGTAATACATGAATAATAAATGAATATTTACTTGGGTTTAAACTGAGATGTATTTTTATTAGGGAACTGGTTGAAAATTAGTTGGAATTAGTTGAAATGCTAGAGTGTAGAGCAGCAGCTGTTTGCCCCCCAAGTGATTCAGCAGCTATTTACACTTCAAATACAAAGATAACATCCGAGTGCTCCATGCTTAACTAGAACCACAACCAAACAACCAAAGTCATGCCAAACAAAGCCAAGGTTAAACCTCAAAAACAAAAAGAAAACAAACCAAACCAAGCACAAACATTGCTGCGCCATATGAGAACCAGGGCTCCAAGAATCCAACCACAACAGCAAATGAAAGCCGACCAGTCCTTTCATATACAAATAACACAACCACATCAGGCATCCAGCTCGGGGAGTCAAACATGCTGGCATGGCACCAAAACTACAACACAGTCAAGTCAGATCAACTATAAATCATCCAGAGACTTACTTATGTTAGTGCTGCAGGCCATATAACTTGTCAACATAATTAAATGTTCATCTTTGCCAGTAAAATGTGCTTTGTTAGTCGCAGTAGTTGAACGACACCACAATCTCTTCATCATTCAAACGCAGTAAATACCTTTCACTAGCCATCTTCTCAGTGAATTTGGGTCTGCTGTGTAGTGGCTTCATTGCAGACACCGGGGCGATGTTATATTTAACTGATCCAGGTACTGGCAGGAACTGGTTGATGGGCTGATTTGTTCTGGCTGCACTCGGTTTTTGGAATGATCCGGTCCTCCGAGCCATCATATCATCCTTCTCCAGGTCAGGCAAGGGCTCATTTTCATCATACTCGTCCTCATCATCATCATATTCACGTTCGCTGTGAGACATTGCTCGGCTCACAGTGGAGTCAGGGCGCGGTTGAGGTGTTTCCATGGGAACTTGTAGTTGCTGTTGCTCCACTCTATGAGAGAAACTCCTATAATTGAAATAACTGAACATCAAGCTGGAGAATCTCTTTCAGGATGCAAACCACACCGAGCTTATTAGTTTCTCCTAGTATTGTTAGTGAGTTCCACACAAATCTCAGCCCACCTGGCGTTCAGTTTCTTGCTCCTGTCTCCCTGCACTTCCCCTTTGTTCTGTGGAGCAGCATCAGTGGTGACCTCCCCTTGTGTGCTGCGTTTGGCGTTGGGCAGAGGCAGGAAACGGTTGTAAATCACTGGGGCAGTGCTTTGTTTATGGAAAATTCCTGTCCTCCTCGCCATCATGTCGTCTTTCTGGAGATCTGGGATCCTGTCCTCTTCCTCCTCATCCTCTTCCTCTATTCTGCGTTCATACTGAGCCAGACGTGCATCCAGCTCAGCAGGAGTGGGAGGGGTTTCAGTGGTCCAGGGTGACAGATCAGCAGAGGGAGGTGTAGTTGGATTGAGGTCAGCTCCATCTACCTGGCTGTGAGAGCATCACATCAAGCTCAAACTTCAGCAACAACGATGGATAATTTGCATATACAGTCTTAAAATCCAGGCAGGGACATGCAGAAAGTCAGGCCACAGGTGGTCACAAAGAGGACGGAATACAGTACAGAAGTACAGAAGAACAAAACATTTTCAAACTAAAGACCATTCAACTGAGTGACTTAGAAACAAATAATAGCTACGGGTTAAAAAAAACATGCAAAACCAATGCAAATCTAAAAGGGTTAGGTCTAAAAAAAAAAAGACCTGTGATGAGATTTTGAGCCACGTCAAACACTTTGACCATCAGACTCATGTGATAACCTCCATCAATAATGAGGAATGTTTACATTTTTCTGAAATATATATATCAGAAGTGAACAGATTGTGTAGTATATCAAGAGATAACTGGTTTACACAAACATTACAGGACTGCATGAACTGCATTGTTGTCACTACAGACGGACCAGGATTCTTAAAGCTGATACCGGTATTGAATGAGAATTGAAAAAATCTGATATATTAGCCAATACTCTTCTCTCCAGAATTTGGTTGCCAACTTGCCAGTGCTCTCTCATCAACTATGTAATGGAGACATTGTTTAAAAACTACCAAAAACCTGCTGTTGATATTTCTTAGATATTATTTATCAGCCAACATACAGCATATGCCAGTACTTATATACCTCAAGGAGCTAATGTGAGCCGATTTATCTGCATGGCCGATTTATGTAGCTCTACGTGTCACAGCAGCATGTACATGCATGTGTGTGTGTGTGTGCCTTTGTTTCCCATTAAAACTACAAGCAAATCAGTACAATGCAGAGGTGCATCCAAACTATCTAACTTACTAATTAAAATAGGCCAAAGTGACACTGACAAGCAATTCAATTAAATCATTTAACAAGTAATGGGACAGCAAGGGACCTTTTTGTGCCTCAATACAGTCCATACTAATACAAGTGACTTGGGTTTCGAGCAATTGTAGCCCAAGTTGTCTTGTATTTGGCCTTGTCCATACCTGCTTTCCCTCTCTGAAAGCTGGGAGCCCAGGCCAATGGTAGGCATGGCTACAGTTGTCTTGGAAAGGAGCCGTCTTAGCAACTCTGTCTCCTCCCCTTCAGTTGACGTGACTGTGTCTATTGGCTGCTCGATCTCAGTCACGCCCCCAAAGGTCACAACTTTGCTGTGATCTCGTCCAGCCTTTGCTGATCTGCTGAAAGGGCTTCCATAATTTTTCTCCAGACAAGCCTGACACACAGAAGCCGGGCTAGCCTCACTGTAGATACAATTTCACAAATGAAGACAGGCATGCACACACACACACACACACACACACACACACACACACACACACACCAGCACAAGAGCCAGGGGGAAAACAAAGAGGGTGGAAAAGAAGTCATGAGCAACCAGAACAGCGGATCAGACTGTGAAGACAAAGGAAGGATGAGGTTGAAATGATGAATCAGACAGGAAGTGTGGATGGACAGAAAAGGACAAAGCTTAGGGTTGTGTACTTAAAATCCCTTCAACACATATGGACATTCACACATACACACCAAGCATTTTTATCCACTCTAGGTAGCCAAATGTTCCTGGTTACTGCTGTTCCTCTGGGAACACAAAAACCCCTTTATCCTATCTAATGACATCAGCACAGAGAGAGAGAAAAACAAAGCCAAAGCAGTGCTCACAGCCAACAGTCGCCTCTCTTTTGGTCACACACACAGCCTCATGCACACACATACACCCATACACACCGGCCAATTCCCTACTCTGTTTCAATGCCTGTCAAAGAAGACTAAAGAGGACTTAAGTGCACAATAGTGAGGAGAATAAACAAGCAGATGAGAGCATGGGGAGCAAGAGAAAAAAGAAGAGAAGGGAAACAAAATCTAAGGAGATATATAGCTGCTTACAAAAGGTTACAAGAGACTTAAGACAGAACAGAGCTGAAACTGATGGAATATTGATAAGAAGAAGATGGAGGTATCATTGAGTAGCCGCTATGTACAGTGGGCTAACCGGGACAACCCAGCTGTATTCTAACGTTAACATATCTATCCTTATTAGATAGGCTCCATACATGCGTGCTAATAACTAATTTGAAGATGGGTTTGTGAGATTCACAGTGTTGTGTTAAGAACGGATAGACAAATTTGTGCAGTGTGCAGCACAAGATCATGTTTTGATTGAGATTGTGCACGAAGAGGAGGAGCTATTCACAAACGGGTCTGTTGTCAATGTCTTTGTGAGGAAGAGAACGAGCGGAGGTTCTAAGCGAATCTGTAGCTCTACAATCAAATATGATTTTACCCATTTTTAAATATAAAAAAAAAAGAACATTAATATGTTGCGGTAAGCGTTGGTATTGTGGCGGGCTGCCAAAAGTAAATCAATGTATGGGAAACACTGAGTCAATGCTTGTGAGTCCAGCAGGCGTGGCTGCAGCGCGTCCCAGACGCGGCTCTCCGCTCTGCATAGAATAGGCAGAGAGTCTATTTTTTACTGAAGTCGCATCAAGCGGCACAAAGCGACACAAAGCGACAGCGATGCAGGTGGATGCCTCCCTCGTGTCCTGGATTGTTGACTACTTGACTGGCAGACCAAAGTATGTGCGCAACACTGTGTATCAGACAGTGTGGTCAGCAACACCGGGGCCTTGCAGGGGACTGTCCTCTCTCCCTTCCTCTTAACTATCTACACCACGGATTTCATCTACCATACAGAGTCCTGCCATCTTCAGAAGTTTCTTGATGACTCTGCTGTGGTTGGATGTATCAGCAAGGGTGACGAGGCTGAGTACAGAGCTGTGGTGGGGGACTTTGTCACATGGTGTGAGCAGAACCATCTGCAGCTTAACGTGACAAAGACTAAGGAGCTGGTTGTGGAAAAGGCACCAGTGACCCCGTCCAGGCGGTCAGTGTGGACATTGTGGAGGATTACAAATACCTGGGAGTGCAGTTGGATAATAAACTAGACTGGGTCAAGAACACTCAACCCCTCTACAGGAAGGGCCAAAGCCGTCTCTATTTTCTGAGGAGGCAGAGGTCCTTCAACATCTATAGGACGATGCTGAGGATGTTTAATGAGTCTGTGATAGCCAGTGCTATCCTGTTTGCTGTTGCATGCTGGGGCAGCAGGCTGAGGGTAGCGGACGCTAGCAGACTCAACAAACTGATCCGCAAGGCTAGTAACGTTGTGGAGGTGGAGCTGGACTCTCTGTCGGTGGTGTCAGAGAGGAGGATGCTGTCCAAACTACATGTCATCTTGGACAATGTCTCCCACCCACTCCATGATGTCCTAATCAAACACAGGAGCACTTTCAGTGCAAGACTTATTCCCCCAGAATGCACCACAGAGCGCCACAGGAAGTCATTCCTGCCTGTGGCCATCAAGCTTTATAACTCCTCCCTCTAAATGTCTGACACACCGACACTTAGTTTTTAAACTGGACCGTATTATCTATTTTTGTGCAATAATATCTGTTTAATAATTAATGTGCAATATTCTCTGCTGCTATTTATTCACTAGTCTTTTTTGGTTCACCATAACAATTCTCTAATACTCCTTTATATTTTTCATATATTTTATATTTATACTCTTATATATATATATACTCTTTATTTATCTACCTTTTATTACTATTTCTTTCCTTATGCCTTGACAAGTGTGCAATTGTGATAAAGAATTTCCCCTCAGGGAACAATAAAGTATTTCTTATTCTGATTCTGAATGCAGATTGAACCGTCCATGAAGTCAGACACAGAACAGCATAGAGAATCTGGTAAATTTTGTTAAATAAAATACCCTGTGCAGACTCACAATCATAAAACAACAATAAACACAGTTAAAACAGACAAAAAAGAAACCATTTAACTGCATAGCCTACTGTACTTAATTATAGTAGAAGCACAAAAAGCAAACACTAATTACCAAATCAACAAAATCTAAACAAACAAAATCAGGCAGGCAAAACGCTCTGATTGTGAAATGGGAAGTAGTAGAAACACAAAAAGGACAAAGGAGAGGAAGTTGACGCCGGGCAGAGGATGGAACAAAACCATGGCGCAGCTGTAACGCCACCCAGCAGGAGTCAATGGACTTTCAGAGTAAATTACATCAAATCTAATCTGAAACCATTACTAGCTAGCTTTAATATACTGTATATTGGCATACTGTAAAAAATAATGCAGTTGAATAACGTTACTTCTGACAAACTGTACCCCACTCTCCCTTAAACACCAGTCACATTCTGAAATCTAAAGCATAACGCAATGTATTTTTCAATAATTTCACTAATTATTAAAAAATCGTACAAAATGTACATTAGATTGTACTCTACATGGAATAATGGAATTATACATGACTTTTCCTTAATTTGATATCGGCATTATATAATAGCATTGGCAGCGGCCATTGAAAAACTTGTATCGGTCGACCACTAGACGTGACCTTCAAGCTCTCTCAAGTAAACTAAAATTAAAGTATTGTTTAACAGTCATAATCCTGGTCTCCTCTGAAAGGTACCTCTTTGCAGTTTTTCTATCAAAAAGTTAGAATTAGTCTAACTTCTGTAACAAATTATCAGATGCAAAAAGTTAAGAAAAACGTAAGATGTTTTATTTTTATTTTATTGTTCTGTCTTATGTAACTCCTGTTAAAAAATAAGCAGTTGGTGCAATGACAGTGGGTTTTTAAAACAGGTGACACAGACAGAATCATGCTCTTTTAAATAATGAGTACTACTCAGTGGTTTAGTGAGGATTTAACTTGGATGGCATTAGAAATAAAGTACCAAATCCTGCATGTATTGAAGGCACTGTTTGTTTAAAAAACATCTAGTGAGCACCATTTGGGTTGTAACTTCACATGAAAGTCTCTGCAGACCAATGACCCTCTTCTGCCTGCAATGATCTGCTTAAGACTGGAACTAAAACTACAAGAACACACACACATACCGCAAAGTCATTAACAAACCACACTTGACATACAGCAGCATTTTAGTGCTTAGCACTGCATGTGTGCTGAAACAGAGAGTGTGTGTTGGGCACCTGGGTTCAGTCATCTTGAGTCTCTCCCACTTCTGCAAATCTGCCTGGCTCATGGAGGCAGAAACAAAGCTCATTGGTCCGTCCCTGAGAGGGAGGGGCCTACTCTGAGCCCGCCTTTGAGCCAGGTCATCCTTCTGCTTATTAGGCATCGCCTTAAACCGTCCCTCTTCCTCCTCATCCTCATCTTCCTCTTGGCGAGGAGCGGAGTTTAGGAAGGGGTTGTCTCTGCGTGTAATGATGTCAGGGACTACTTCGTTCTCGCTGTCCGATCACAGAGCCAGTACAATGGCATCATTGCACGGCACACATTTCACATCAAGGTGGAAAACACACACACGTCAAACCACAAGTGAGCACAACACCCAAAGAAAGAAAGAGCAGGAAAATGGGAGAGAATATTTAGCAGTAAGTCAGAGAAAATGAAAAGAAAAAACGGCAACACACACAAACATAAACTGGCTAACCTGATCTTTTTCTCTTGCAGCGTTTGCTGTGAGGCTCGTCTGATGCCTTCCCAGCGCTCTCTGTCTTTGTTGCTACATACAGGTGGAGGGACGAACTGATGCACCTTGGGAGCAACAGGCCCGCGATGAGCTCGTCTAGAAGCCAGGTCATCTCTGTGAACATCTGGAACTTTCCGCACCTCTGCCTCATCTTCCACATCAGAGGAGGAGTCCCACGCAGATTTCTGAGAGCTCAAAAAGTCGTTCTCACAGCGAAGAATGATGTTTGGGGATGGTGACCTCACTTTCTGTGCCTCCATTGTGGGAGGGCTGGGGTTGGATACGAGATGGCGCGGCAAGGTCATTTCAGAGTTCTATTAAAAATCCATCGCTGTGCCTTGTGAGCAGAAGTAGTGACGTGCAAAGATCGGATTTGACATGCACTCACAAATATGACTGGCAAGGTCCAGGTGGTTAGTTAGTTCATAGGCAAAAATATCAAAACTAAAGAATAAGGGATTTTTTTACACACCAACACAGTAGCAATTCCTGACCACTGAAACCTCTATTACGATATTAATAACTGACATAAATTAAATCAATCTCTCCCATGTAAAACACAGAAAAGGAGCAAGCAGTTAAGAGTAGCAGTAGCAGCTGGACAGTCAAATCTGTATGCCAGCACACAAAACTCATCATTAACAAGCCAGTTTGCTGCAACCAGACATCTGAACAAAACCAAAAGTCAAACCACAGCACCAATAGACCACCACCCCAAACAAAACCACAAATAAATTACCATCATAACGATCCGTTAGTAAACACGACCAAAACTATCTAACCACAACAGCAGCAGCAGCCCTCATGCCCCTCCTCCCTGACCTGCTGTAGCGAACGGCAGCAGGCAGAACTTTAATCCCTGCCTTCTCCAACTTCTGCAGCTTCCTCTGATCCAGCACTTCCTGGGTCACTTTATCCTCTTCCTGTTTAAGTTTTTCCCCGTTCTTCTCAGCTGCCCAAGTGACAGTCTTAGGAGTTTTGTGATGTGGTCCAGTTCTTTTGCCCTGCTCTGGAGTGGCTTCAGGGTGACTGGGAAACGGTGTGTAATGGCAGGGAAAGATTAAGGATGAGGACGTTTGTGTGTCTTGTTGAGGTTATGTTTTTTTCCACTGCTCACTTAGTAACTTGTGTATAAAATGCACAATTTAAATTATTTATTGCACTGAAGTTTTGGTTATTACCTCCGCTGCTCTCCCTCCTCTGTATGTGGTTTTCGCCGTGGAGTCGGGATATAGGAACTGGCATTGGTTCGGTTTGGAAGAAACTGGTTAAAGGGAATGGAGCTTCTTGAATCACTGCTGGCAGTCCGTCTGGCCAGCATGTCATCCTTCCGCACATCTGGCTTCCTGCTGGAGGCATCAGCCTCCGAGTCGCTGCCTCGCCCTGGGAACCAAAGAGTGATAAAAGAGAAGAGTGCGGAATGTTACAAAGTATGTCAGGAACTATTTTTTATCGGTCCTTGCATAATAACCTCTGCAAAAGCTATACAATTCTCAAGACATACTAACTCCATGTTGTTTCTTACACCAGAACTTCATAATATCATCTACAGCATTACCAGTTTGTTCCAGTAAGGGCTAACATGTTCATGAAATGGGACATGACCTATGTCTCCTGATTGGCACACAAAATCTTTCATGTGAATCCCTTTGGAATTTAAAGGATATTTCCACTTTTCTACAACCACTGTCTTAATTTATAATAATAACAAGTTAATTGCTGAGTTCACGAATGTGGCAACTTTGCTAAAAAGAAGTCCAACAGCCAAGAAACACGAGCACTTAGACAGACATTTTTGGAAGAGAAGGAGAGATTATTAGTAATATTTTCAATGTGTCCACCTTCAGTTTTACCTAAAAATAAAGTGGTTTAGAATATTCGGCTGGACTTCTGGCTTGTTTACAACCCGCCTGAATGTCTGACCGCTCGTGTATCATACTGTATTTGTCCCCAGATCTCAGCAATGACTTTGGTGCGAGCGCTGACCCAAGTTGTAAAAAAGAAGAATTATTCTTCAAATGTAACTGCAACTCCATTATATGGGCAGTCAGTGAGAAATATTGATTAGTTTCTACAAGGTTATCGTGCAAACAGCCAAAATAAGCCAAACTATATCCCCTGATAACAAATATCACTTGGTTAGGCAGCACACTTTCTCTGTAACCTCCAGGGAATGCAGGGAATGAGTCTATTCCCAGCTTGGGAATAGTGTTTTTCTTGTCACCCTGCTGCACACATATTATACTGTCAACATGAAAGACACAAACAGGATGCCTGATGCTCCCCTCAAACACACACACACACACACACACACACACACACAAACACACAGACGTATGTCTGACATACAAAAGGATGTTGGCCTCAGCTGGTATTTCCCAGGTCCAAATGTGTAGTGAAGGCTACTTAGGCCAACAGCTGCTGCATCTGGGACCCCCCCCACACACACACACACACACACACGCAGTGGCTGAGATGTTCAGCTGTTATCGACAGCCCGTCTGACTGGCCATAACATATGAAGGTTAAAACCCCAACATGTCAGACAACAGCAGTCAGACTATTTATGGATGGGTGGTTTTGCTGGAATAGGAAAAGTTCAACATTCTGGGATATATGCTTATTTGCTTTCTTTCCAAGAGTTAGACGAGACGATTTTTACCCTAAGTGTGGGGCTGGGGCCAGAAAGCAATTACATTAGCTTAGAATAAAGACTGGAAGTAAAGGGAAACAGCTAGCCTGACTCTTAAGTTCTCTTAAGAAATGTTTTACTTTTCCTACTTTTTAAGTATTTTAACAGAACCAACCGTCACTGTTGCCTCGATTCACCACATCGGGAGAAGGGCTATGCTGTGAGCGGGAGCCAAAGGAGTCCAGACTGTCAGAAACAAAAGAAAACATTTTGTTGTTTAGCATTTTAAAATCATGTGTGTGACATTTACTTTAATGTTTAATGTAGGTTTTGCATCAGTAGTACCAGTTTTAAAGTTTGGAGTGAGTTTCTAAAATTTAGAAAATGTCAACAGTGTTTAAATTTCTCATCAGCAATCTGAAACACCCCTGGTGTGTGCGTCCACATATTTGGTGTTATGTGTGTGCTTGTTGACAGATGCCTCTCACCTGTCTAGGGAGTTGTCGCGAGTGTGTCGGGGTGGAGAGAGAGACTCACTCCTCTCAGAGTCCCAGCAGTCATAGCCACTGTCTCGAACGCTGCGCTTGTGTGGACTATCCCCTCCTTCCTCACTCTCCTACAAACACACACATGCACACATCAGCGATCAGGAAAATATATGGAAAAGTGAATAAAGTAGGAAAGCTCTACGAAGAAGCTCACAAGACAATACATGGGTTGAGCAATTGATTGAAAAGGAGACTAAATGCAAAAGAAACTGTCTTGCATAAGAAACCTAAACAGTAAAAATAAACAGTTTGAATAAACTTCCAATTGATCCAATAAATAAAATGTGCAGAGCCAATCTTCTTTCTCAAGTCATACCCTGCACCTCTTTTCTGTCTCTCCCTGAAATAGGAGTAGCTGTGGTATAACAAAAACAAAAATGTGTTGCCTGCCTCATGTGTCTCTCCTGCACCCCAACAAAGACAGGAAACTAACAAATCCATCCCCCACACCACCACCACACCGTTATCTGTCTTTCTCCCTCTCCTCCCCCTCCCTGCTCTGTCCTCTTCACTGTGTTCACTCACCATCTTCATTTGAGCAAGAAGCCCTTCAAACTCCTTGAGGTTGAGAGTAGGGCCGCTGTAGGAGGCACAGCCGCTGGCAGCCTTACCCAGCCAGAACACTGTGTTCAGCACCTGAGAGACATCAATACAGGGGATGTGGCGTATATTCATAAATGCTAAACACACCAACTTGGAAGATGAAACAAAAAAATACAATGGAAATGGTGAAATTTTTACTCACATTTTTTAGTTTGCGGTTGCAGTCAGAGTCCCTGATGAGAGAGAAGCGTGTTACTGTCAATTGATACTACATTTAAATGGAAATGTAGAGGAATGAAAAAAACACACACGCCTATTTACTTGAGGTTAGCTCGTATGGATGTGTCTTGCAAGTCTCCGGGGTCAAACAGCTGGGAGCCCTTCAGGCCCAACTCCTCACAGCCCCGCAGGAAGACTGACAGGTTGTCCTAGAGGAGACAGCAACGGACCACAGGCAGTCAGAGTTTATCACTTTGACGAACAGGCTTGTTTACAGGGCCGAATGTCACAGTGGAGAGTGTCTTCTTACCAGCCCGGCGATGGGGGTGGGTAGCCTGTTGATCTTCTTGACCAGCCCTGGCTTGATTGCACTCAGCAGCCTGCGTGGAGGAGGGGAGAAGCAGAGATTTATCGAGTCTTAGAGGAGTTTATGTATGTTGTTGCTACTTCAGACATGAAAAACTGAACGGGAGCGATGTCACAGGCTTACTCGCATAACAGGATGCCGTTCTCCAGTGCACGGCGGAAGTCCTTGTCTCCAAAGCTCTTCCCTGTTACAGCCTGGGGAAGGAGCACAGGAAGAGACAGATGTGAAGGAGGTGGATTGGAACTATGGATGCAACTAACAATTATTTTTATTACCGATGGTGGTTATATTTTGATCAATCAATTATTCTTCAGTATATAAAATCTTCATTACGTTCTTTGAGCCAAGGTCAATGCCTTCAAGTTGCTTGTTTTGCCGAACCAACAGTCGAAAATCTAAATGTATTCAGTTAATAATAATGACCCTGACTTGAGGTATCATCTGGAATCGGGAGAGAAAAATTGGGATGGATCCATCACTACCTCTTTCCCGTGTCACTCACAGATTTCACACTTTAAACTTTACATAAAGTTATAAAATATACAACAGAGCTGATGATTAAGTTAGGCTGAGGGAATTAAAGACGGCATAAAGGAGAAAGATAGACATGCAGAGGAGACAATGAAGATAGATAATGAAAACAGCTGGCAGCAGCCCTAATATGATCACTGTCATTAATAGATAAATATCATTAAGTAAAGTGCTTGAAAGGTCTATGGATTGTGCTTAACCCTTGTGTTATCTTCGGGTCAAATTTGACCCGTTTTGAAATTCTTTTGTATGAAAAATATGGTTTTATTTCATAAAATTACACCAAAATAACATGGATGCTTCCACACTACACTCTAAACAAACAAACAAAATGATCACTACTTTCACTGAATTGTGGGTATTTTATTCAAATGTGTTCCATATTTGGTCTTCCCGGGTCAGATTTGACCCGGTGTTGCAAAAGGGTCAATAAGTCAC
>NC_060153.1:6372224-6381309 GCF_021292245.1 Micropterus dolomieu | reverse complement strand
AAGAAGTGTAGAACTAGTGGTAATGAGTTAGAATGGAGTTGGCTAAGAAGGTGTAACACAGAATTGGGTGATAAGTTAAACTGGATGCTTTAAAACCAGGCAAACCGGACCGGGTCAACTTTGACCCGGGAGGACAACAAGTGGGATTAATTGTAGCCATTATAAAAAAATTAAAATGGTTTAAAAACACTATCCAGACCAAACTTTGACATATACTAGTCTGTGATAATCCATCAACATATAGTCCTCTGATCTTAACTATTATTCAAAAGAATTCATAATTTCTGCTTTTTTTGGCTTATAAATTTCGTATAGTTTCATAAAAATGAGACATATTGACCATAAATTCCATCAAGAATTGTAAAAATAGTGGTAATGAGTTAGAATGGAGTTGGCTAAGAAGGTGTAACACAGAATTGGGTGATAAGTTAAAATGGATGCTTTAAAACCAGGCAAACCGGACCGGGTCAACTTTGACCCGGGAGGAAAAAAAGTGCATGGTTGACGGGAAGAAAACACAAGGGTTAAATGTGTCCCTGACAGAGGAACCTGCCGCTGCTCGGGTCACCCTTCCCCCAACATTTTGCTTCAGCAGAAACCAAATTAGAGACATGCCAAGCAAATGACACACTGTTTTGTGTCCTCATTCCATTTTCCCAAAATGCACCCACACACGTCACTGATTTAGATGCACGCAGTGAGCTGATAACCTCAATCCTCCAACCTGGACTCCAATCTGCAGTCTATCCTGTGCAGGCAGGAGAGGAGGAGGGAATCAGGAAGCTAGCAGTGACATACTACCACAGCACCAACCCACACACACGCACACACTGCTTTCTGGAACTGTGGTGTAACCAGCAGCCAAAGGAATGAATGGAAAAGAAGAGGTTCGACTGACACTGTTTAGATTTCTAATCCAGATTAGTGCAGATTACAGTTAGCACCCAAACTGTTAACTGCAGGCACACACTCTCTCCGTCTCAACTGCTCGTATACAGTTTATGTTACATCCATCCACAAAAAATCCCCCCACTTAGTCTGAGCCAGTGTGTCAGTTTTTGTTGGCAAGTTACCACAAACATTTAATAATCTGAGGGTCAGGATACTGATGTCATTTAAACTATACACAAATCAAAATATGTCTTTGCCTGCTCTTTCTTTCTTGTGATATTAATGATTTTTTGTACTTCATTATGTACAGTTCTGATGCGCGTATGTATGACAGGAACACACACACACACACACACACACACTCACTCACAGTGCATCTGCAGCTATGAAAACAGCCTATTGTTTTTCGTTATATAAGAGATGACCAGATGTTTCCCATTGGCATCTCTTTCATTTTCTTGTCTTTCATCATTCTGTTGTGTCACACACACATAAACATAGACACCCCAGACATATGCTGGCATACGTCATGTTTATTAAGGTTTGACTCCAGGTCTTTGAAACATTTACAGCATGCTCATGCATAATTTACTGACCAAGTAGAGTAGCGCATTGAAGGAGAGCAGGACAACTGTGTAGGTAGTGTGTGTGCGTGTGGGATGCAGGGCACAGACAGTGGGGTGGAAGGTGGGGGTGGATAATGACTGGTTATGTGTAAAATGCTGAAACGGAAATACAGCAGTTAGTGTGAAAGTATATATTTTGGATAGAAAAGTCTACGCAGAGGAAAAATGACTGTCGTTAGAAAAAGAGAGACAGGGTGTATATGTGTGTCATATGAGCATTCATGTCTGCCACAAAAACCAAGCCAAAAGCCTTGAGGGTATTTCAGCGGCAGCAACAGTAATTCGACCCTCACCTCGCTCCCTCTCAGTCCTCATGGTGGATTGCTCTGCTCAGTCTGGGTGAATGGCAGCAGCAGCTACCATTTAAACCCTGAGGTGAGATATTGTGTGTGTTGGGGTGGGGGAAGAGAAGCAGAAGTAGGCCACAGTACCCTTAATTTTATTTTGAAAACTGTAAAAAGATGGAAAGAATGCGAGGCAGAAGAAGAGAAAAATATGCAGTACATAAAGTTAGCACAGATGTGTTGTAATACATTAAAGTGACAAATGCCAGAATTTTGCAGGTCCAGATTAAAAGTGACATGCTGCTGCAGATGACAGCATTTTGTTGTTTATGTTTATCATAGGACACAGAGGCAATATCCTGAGTTGAACCTAAATTGGTGCCTCTCGTGTTTTATCATTTCAATTCAAGTCACCAAACTAAGCATCTGTTTCTCCATAAAAATCCCCCCTGACAAATCCTACTAATTGCTGCTATTCGAACTCTTCTAACCATTTGGATTAAAAATGTTAAGTTCGCTGCATGATTGAAAAGATTTCTCTCATGTTTCACAAGTTGTGTCTGTATATCCTGAGACAGAAATGACATAGCTCCTTACAATCTTAACATAGATGCGGTATCTTGTATGAAAATAACAATGTAATAATAAAATATCAGAATACAGTATAATCACATGCCATCCTCCTTGAAGGTTAGTTGGTTCACATCGTACAATTTCAGCAAGGTCATATGTCATTTCCGGCTACCGTTGATGTTGAGAGTTGCGACTTGGGAAAGGAGTTAAAAACAATTTTAAGTGATGCAGGCAGTCCAAATGGTTAGAACACCATTAAATGTTCTTAAAAGACCTTCTTGGTTTTTCAGATATGGACAGGTATTTCTTTATCAGATGCTTAGCTGAGCTCGGTGACTCAAATGTAATGTGGCATATGGGAGGCACAAACTAGGGCTATGCTGAACCATGCTGAACTGTCTATGTGCTTCCAGTAAAGCCAGCTGATGGGGATGTATAGAGTTAGAGCCCCAGTGCGACGCACAGACCACTGAGAGAGGCTGGTGTTCTAATTTGTGCTGTTGCCGGAGCATTAGCCTCGTTATAATGTTATCATGTGCTGTAGGCACTCTGCACTCTAATGGTCATGTGAAAAACAAAGAAAAACAGAAGATAACAAAGACTAAAAACTGAGAGGGGAAGAGGGAAAGCCAGAGAGACAAAGTCATGATCCAGATTGTGGGTGGGTTTAATCTGGATCACAGTTATTAAAGCTGTAATTTAGGGTTTATCTATCTTAAGGTTTAACCTCAGAACTTTTGTGCAATTCAAGTACAAAGTAAATTCAAGAACAAAAGTACAAAATTATGTTGATCATTTCACTACCCTTTACTCACTATGAGTCTGTTTGCATGTACATTTCAGTGTATTTTTGCATCCTAAATGTAGTCTAGTTCAGTGCACTACTTTACACTAACGCTACTTGAAAAACCTGCACAATGTTATTCAGAGTCAATCAATAATATATCATGACACAGCATAATGCTATTAACGCACCTTTCTGCAAGTTTATGCTATTATATATGTATTTACGATACAACATTACATGTTTAGTTTTGTCTGGCTATACAAAAGCTTGAAAAGTCACCGAGGCATGAAAGACATCTCTGCCAACAGCAAGTCTGTGCCATCATTATTTTACATTCTTTCATACGGCATTTGATGCATGGAAAATCCGCAAATCCCCGCTCTCACACAATCTCTCTCTCTCTCTTGTGCACAAACAGCTGGCTGTCTGGGACCATTGGAGTTAATCTGCCTTGGACAGCTGTGACATCTGGCACACACACACACACACACACACACACATACCCTGTGTGACAGACAGACCCCAACTCTAGCTGTATACTGTATGCCGGTGACAGCAGAGGTTAACTGCTGTCACTTAAGTTAACTTTGTGTTTCTCTAAGCTTGAGCAACTTTAACCTGCTCAATGTCACATCCAACAGATTTAATGCATCTTCAACAGCGTATCAGCTTTGAGACAGTCTAATCCAGCCTTGTCTGGTCTATAAACAGATAGAAAGGCCTTGTCTGTGCCAGTCTAATTTCCTGCTTGGGTCATGTGGTGTATATAGCCTACTGCTCTACTGCCACCCCCCCTAGAAACAGAGACACCTGAGCGCCTGTCCATGTTATGTTCCCATAGTGACCAGTGTCACCCAACCGGGGCGTGTCGCAACGAGTGTGTGAGAAGTATCATGCATAGCTGATCGGCATGTGTGTGTGCATACATGGGAAAACACACACACACGCAGACTGAAATTGAGACTGCATGGAGCGTAGGGTGGCTATGGTTAACCGTGAATCTTCGCCACCTGTGAGAGCATGTAAATACACCACTACAAATAGTGTCAGCCTGACCAGTCTAAAAATAACTAGAGAATTAGGAGGCAGGAAGACGACAAAGCAAGAGGAAATACACTGCAGGAGAGATTAAGACTTGGAGGCCAGCATTAACCTAAACTAGACTGTTTATGCTCACTACTGATGCTACAAAGACCAAAATGCGGGTATCAAAAATGGAAAGCTTTGAAGCCATTTTTGAGAACAAGCTGAACTTCAATTAAAGAGGAAGTCAATGAGGTGAACTGCACTGACTGACTTAGAAATTAGTTTCATATGGGCAAAAACAGAGATTTGAGTATATTGTGTAATAAAAAATTAGGCTGGAGGGATAGCATTTGATATTTTTTACTGAGTCAAGCTGTTTGTCCACTGATCAGATGGGTTAAGATGACATACCGTATGTTGAAAAGCTGGCTGTAATGTTGTATATCTTGTATTTAATACTGTAAACATTTTCTTGTAAGCACTTTTATCAATTGGGAGGAAATACTGCATTCTGTAAAAACTATTTTGAAAAAAAACTGGTGGATTGCATGCAAATAAACCACAAACAACCTCAGACACCGTGACCACCATGATGAAGGCAAGATGGCTAAAAAAACATTTGTGGAATAAAGCACATGCTGAAGATGATTTGTGTGCAGTGTTTAATTTTGATGAATCAGTATCGTAAAATGTAATCTCCATCCATGCCTGGTCAGATTCTTTCTTATACTTATTCTAAGATCAAATATTTTTACATCTAAATCATATCTTGAGTATATCATAATGCATTCCTGATTTAATCCTGAAAATATATAGGAAGGTTGTCTATTTATTTGAGATGTATGAGAATTATTAAAAGTCTAGCTGATAACTTAATCCTGCAAACTGGAAGATGCAATATTGTGTCATCTGTTTTTGTGACTGCGAATGGCACAATGATGACTAGTGAGAATAAGAGACATTTAAGATAACTGCAAGTTTGGAGATTAAATTGTCTGAGCATATTACCATCCCTAAAGCCACCTAAATAGGTCATTACTCTCCACTGAAATACTTTATAAATGCTGATCATTTAGATTCTTCTTGAACTGTATGTGGGACACTTACAGATTTGAACTGGGCAGATGGGAGATGCATGATCTACTTCTGTGGCCTCTGAAAGTCTAAAAGTAATCATGGAGGAAAGATGTGGCCCCAGGCGAACTATTTAACTTTATCTAATAGACAGATAGATAGATAGATAGATAGATAGATGGAAGGAAGGAAGAACTGATCCAGTATTGAATTTAACGTAATTGGCTCTAAACATTGAACAAGTTTTCAGTAATTGAGCAGCAGTCTTTCATAAAAATGTAAAACCTTCTCAGCTCATGTTAAACTGGTGTATACCCACCTCTTTGGCTTGCGACAATCTCTACTTGCCACCTCTCACCTGTCCAGTGGACGCACAGCTATGGCTAATGGTTGGAGTTTAGCCAAAAAGTGTTGCCTTGTAACGTTTAGATACTTAGAAGTAAGAAGTTAAAACTACCCAGCACAAGTATAATTAACCCTATTTAAAATGTAATATTAGTGTAGCTATTTCAATTACTTTATCAAAGTAATGCGCCTTATTACATTTAATTACTTTTTGATTACTTTTCTACATTTCTAATGAATGTTTTCAGCTGTTACCCATTTTCAAAAGACAGCTTGAGAGGCAGTTTAACTGGCAGGCGGGCAGTGCTGCAAATTCAAACATGAGAACCAATCAAAAGCATCAGAATAGCATCAAACTTTACTAAACAAATGAGGCTGGAAATGGCAAAGAAGACGTAGTGCACATGGAAAACAACAAAATGAATATTAGGTTTTTATAGGCTAACCTAGCTTTTTACAGAAAATATTCAGATATAGCCCCCCCCAATGTAATCGTGAACATTTATCATAAGTAACTGTAATTTAATTACTAATTTCTTTCCTTGTAACTGTAATGGATTTTAATGGATTTATTTTGGAATTAAATTACGTAACACTGTTTGGATACATGTTTAATCTCAAACTGGATTTCATTCTTGTCAGTTTGCACTGATTCAGAGCCCATTAAAAGAGGCACTTTAGAGAGTTGTTGGCTATTAAACATTGCTGAAACCCAAAGTCTCCTTGGTAAAGAAATGGTTGTTAAATAATCAGTCTTAAGTCTGTTTTGTGAGTTTGTCTTGCCTGTTTTAACTGTCTGTCAGCCATCTTACTCATTCTCTAACAGGGAACACAATGGAAATACGCTTTTATATCCTTATTTGGTTTTTAATTATTGTAATCATATGTCAGGACTGGGCGTTTTCAGTCTTGTTTTTACCTTCAGATGTGTCAAATAAATCTATCTATGCATCTTCTCAACCTGTGACTGGTCTGTGTGTGTGTGTGTGTGTGTGTGTGTGTGTGTGTGTGTGTGTGTGTGTGTGTGTGTGTGTGTGAGACACTGCACAGATTTTGGGACTCCTGTGAAAACACAGCCAAGACTTTTACATAAAAGTTTATTTTTTATTATTTTGTTGTACATCCAACCTGTTTTTCCCCCAATCTGAGATTCTAATTCTAGTTGGCAGGTAGCTAGGCTAACACACACCATGATGAAAGAAAGAAAGAAATAGGTCATAAAGCATCTCCACGGGCGGATCATGAATCACCACTCAGGCTTATATAGAGAGGCGTTTTTAGCTGATGGTGGACGCGATGCAGCAAAACACAAATGATAATCTCATCCTCTGCTCCTACAGTAGGCATACAGCATCTCGTGTGCGTGACTGCTGGTCCGATTTCATAACCATATCAACCGGAATCCCCTCGCGCCTCAAAAAGGGGGGCGTTCCTCCTCCATGCAAGAAAGAAAACGGTCTCTTAATCGCTATAGCCTAACAAACAAACGGGAAATAAACGACTACTTTGCGGGGTTTAGGCTACTACTAGGCTACTATGTCGCTTATGTGCGCGCTCTGTTGGCGTTTAAAGTCGCCACAGCGCTGCTCCGGGTGTTAAATGTCATTATGAGCCAGACATGTGAAAACTTTTCACACATATGAGAGTCCACACATGCAGCAGAGCCGTTGTCCCGAACAGTAACCGGACACTGCGTCGTCCCCACAACAGGTGACGGTGCACCGGTGCTGTTAGTGATATGTATTTATATCCCGGGTCACAGTATATGACGGTGTGGCCCGTTACCCTTGGAGCAGCAGGCCCCTGCGCCTCTCTGAACGGTCACTTACCTCTATCCATTTCTGTGCCTCCTGACAGGCTGGTTCGGGACGGCTCGGCTCCAACCGTTCCGGCTCGTCCCGCGGCGGGGCATTCGGGACATCTCGACCTGCTGCGGGGCTAGCCATCTCCGGGCAGGCGGTTTAACGTGGACCCGAGAGTGTGTCGGACGGTGATATGATACGTGATATGTGATAAGATGTGTGTCAGTCCGTTATCCGCGTCCCTCGCTTTCTACAGTCTAACCGCAACTCCCCGCGCAGTCAGTGCGTTGCGCAGCCCTCCCGTGCTCCCCGCGAGTCCCGCTCTCAAACTGTGGCACGGAGATGGGGAAGAAAGCTTCTTCTCGCGACCCCGACACTGCAACACGAACCAGGCGCTAAAAATAACGATTCTTGAACCGAACTGCGCGAGGCTGCCGCCGCGCAATTCAGGAGACATGAACGCGCAGGCAGGAATCTATGCGGGGGAGGTCGAGAGAGGTAGACAGAGATAGAGAGAGAGAGAGAGAGCTAGGGGATTTCAAAAGATGTCCCGTTATTTCACAGTTCCCACGCGTCAGCTGGTGATTTGCTTCATGCATACCTAAGCAATACTGGCTTTAAAATGGAGAGCAATTATGCAAAAAATGTAGAGCTTTAAGGGGTTCGTTGCTGTTTGAGTCCATGAGAGATGGTTTGAAATAGCCAACATTAATCACAGGGACCACAAACGGGAAATGGTACCTTAAAATATTGTTTGCTACTTGGGATAGGGCTACTTCTCCTTCAAGCAGAGCTAGGAAGGATTTTTTTTTTTTTAGAAATATTGAGGTCAGGAGCCCTATACACACAACATTTTGACCAGGCACCAAAATGTCTGAAGTATTTGATTTTTCAACATTTTATTTGTTCAGTTAATTATTCATTTATATTGTCTGTACATTTTATCTGAATTATATTTTAAAGCCTCCTCCACAGGGCTGGATTACCAAACAGGTAAAGCAGGCAACTGTTCTTGGGCCCTCAGACCCTTAAGGGCCACAAATGCCCCCAGGGCACTGTCTTTGTTCATTTGATTAATTGCAAATTAGTAAACTGCATTTTTACTGTACTTTTACTGTGTTGTGAAGGGGCACAGTGTCAGAAAGTGTTATTTAATTATCTAATATATCAGTTGACATTGTGCTTACATGGTGCGTATTCCTAAAATAGTTGTGTTTAATTAAACTGACACAATAAACCTGGGGAAATATGAAGCTGTCAGCTATATCCCTGATGGGTACTTAAAGCACCATCTATATTTATTATTTTTCTTGTGTATTAAGTTATACATTTGTTGTCTTTAAACCTCAGTGTCATGAATAATAGCCACAACTCTCCCTTTAAGTTGCTAATATATCAAGTATAGACTATTTTACAGTAGCTTCTCGGAGTTTTCCTTTAATCATTAAGTACAAGTTACACAACACCTTGTGCCTCAGCTGGAAGTAATGATGACTGTGAATTGTTTTTGTCTTATTTTACCAATAAGGTGGTGTCAATCAGAGCCTCTATTACCCCCGCGGTCTCTTACTCAGAGGTCCCTCACCAGCAACAAGAGAGTTTTAACCAGTTTTATCCCATCGACTTGTCTGAGCTTTTAAAAACAGTATCACAAATGAGACTGTCCTCCAGCCCACT